>NC_053025.1:163456578-163543367 GCF_003073215.2 Triticum urartu
GCTGGTGACCCTTGCCATTGCCGTTCTTCTTTCCCTTCGTTGCCTTTTCTTCATCAGACACCGGGTCCTTGGTGGTATCTGTCGTGGTGTTCTCACGGGGGGCTTGCGAGTCGACAGATGCCACAAGGGCTTAGTGTGAGGGTAAGACTGCTGCTGATAGGACTGGGAGCGGGTATGCGAGTAGCACGCGCTAGTTTACCCAGGTTCGGGGCTCTCCGGAGAGATAACAGCCCTACTCCTGCATGTCTGAGTATATCTGGTATATCTATCTGGTACAGAGTTGCTCCTAGAGCTGTATCTGAGCTCAGTGCCATAGGCATCTGGCTTTGCATATGTCTTATATGGGTGTATGAGCTAGCTAGCAAGTGGGCATGAGAGTGCTCCACCGTGAGTGGCATGTATGCATGCGTGAGGGAATTCATCCTCCCTGGATGGATGGATGTGAGCCCATATATATAGTGTGGAGCTAGCTTGATATGTAAGCTATGTGGGTAGCTTAGGAAGTAAGCTAGGTAGTGGCATGGGAACAAGGGGGCATGATGGGGTGTCATGCTTGTCCCCTGGGTCACTTCATAAATAGTGCCAGGGGACAAGTGACACTATACATGATGACATGAGGTACAGCCGTCTCGTCCGCGGTATGGCCGCCACGTCGGGGTCTTGTCGGTGTCGGGTCGGATTGCAGTCGGCAGCCGGCTGGTTGGCGCAGTCGGCAGCCGGCTGGTCAGAGCAGTCGGATGGGGAGCCGCCAGGAGCGGACGGGCAGTCGGACTGAGGGGCTTTGCTATCCCCGATGTCTTGAAATATCGTCTTGTCGTCCTCGGGGTACCCGTGGTCGATTACTCTGACAGTATCAGAATCGGCATATTTGACAAGAGCTGCCATCAACGTCCCCATGTCATTACAGTCACGTTTAAGCCGCCCCAACTTCTGCTTCAGAGGTTCAAAGCGGCAATTTTTCTCCAACATCAAAACTGCTGAGCCGGCATCCATCTTATCAGATGAAGGTATTATCTCCTTCACCCGGCACACCCAATGGGTTGTAGATTCTCCATCCTCTTGCTTGCAATTGGTCAGGTCCACAATCGACATTGGCTGCTTACACGTGTCCTTAAAGTTCTGGATGAACCATGTTTTCAACTCTGCCCATGAGCCAATAGAATTGGGTGGCAATCCCTTCAACCAGGTCTGAGCCGTTCCATCCAACATCATGGTGAAATATTTGGCCATTGCAGCATCGCTAACCTCCAAAAGCCCCATAGCCATCTCATAACTCTGAATCCAAGCCCCCGGCTGTAGGTCAGCCGTGTAATTAGGCACCTTACGAGGCCCCTTGAAATCCTTGGGCAACCGCTCATTGCGTATGGCTGGGACCAGGCAAGTTTCTTGTGGCCACTCCTGCCTCAACCGAGGTTGCTAGATAAGCCGGAAAGGTTTGGTGAGCCGCCTGCTCTGCTGCTATCTGAGCTGCCCGTTCCGCCTCTTGACGAATCCTCTCCTGATCCGCCAAGTTAAGGGCTCCAGCCCGCACCGGTTCATGCCTATATGGCCGGTTGTGGCGTTGAGCATTACTTGACATCTCTGCGGACTCCATGTGCCTACTGTAACTCAGGCTTAGGCTTGGGCGAGGAGTTGAATGAATCATGTCTCGACTGTAGGAGTATGCATCCTGCTGGGCCAAGGCTGTCTGAAGTAGCTCTCTTACCCTCCGGGTTTCAATTGCTGCTGGCGAGTCGCCTTCCATTGGGAGAGTCGCCACACGAGCCGACCCTGCGATGAGATTCTCCATACGGTTGGAGAAGTGACCCGGAGGTGTTGATACATAACGAGGAGGAGCTGTATTCATGTGAGGCGGCTACATGGTGTGTGGCTGAACTGGTGCACCGGGTGTCGTGACCCGGTTTGCCTCTAGCGGGTTGCTCCCCCCAGCTCCGGGTGTATGGAACAGGTTCCTCGGATCCAGCGTTAGAGGCAGACGTGACAGAGTTTTCTGATGCCTCCTACTCATGACCTCGTTTGACGCATTAAGATCCACCGAGAGCCGGAAAGTTTCTACTTAAAGCTGCTGAGCACGAGCATCTAGAGCCACTCGTTCCGCTGCCATCCGGGTTTCCTCTGCGGCTAGATTTTCTTTAGCTTGCACCATCTCCTCCCGCATGCGTGCCACTTCCGCGTCGTGCTGGGCTTTATCCGCCAGTTCTACCACAGCGGTTAACAGAGTCGTCAGTTTATCCATGAGGTCCATTAGAACCTGAGCCGGGGGCCGCGCGGGGTCTCCTGACCCGGCTCCTGCCAACCCGGTAGCTGCTGCTGCCACTGTGGTTGAATTTTGCCTGGGCTGCGTTCCCGCCATGAAGACTCCGGCCCAATTCGGCGGCTCAAGGGGGTCCGGAATACTGCTTCCATCAGAACAGCCCCCGAGCATGCCGTCTTGAAGTTGGTACAACGAGTCCGTCTCACTTGTTGATGATGCAGTATTAGAGCAGATGGCCGTCTCCCCACCTTCCATCGATCCTTCAAAGTATTCACCGCCATGGATGCAGCCTACAAAGGCATGTTTCACGACAGATTGAACACGGGCGGACCCAGCGCGCTGAGTGGTTTCGATGAGGTTGATGTGGACGTCCGGCTCAGGGCCTGACTCGCCGATCCGGCCGATGAAGATGTGAATTCCGCAGAAGGGGACCCGGTACCCATACTCGATCAAGCCGGCCTCAGGGCCCCAGCCTTCATCGTCGATGTAGAGTTTGCCGCGACGACTCTTGCTCATCCGGCCCACAGCGTATCCCTTGAGCCCTTCGAAGTTGCCCTTCAAGAACTCAAATCCACCGTGCGCTGGCCCCATGGTGGGCGCCAACTGTCATGGAGTTGACACGGCAGATGTCCTAGAGCAAGGACTTAGTCGTAGGGCCATCACACTAGGAAGCTTAAAGGGGTTAATCGGGACAAAGGACACATGAGAGAGTTTTTATACTAGTTCGGCCCCTTACGATGAAGGTAAAAGCCTACGTCTAGTTAGGATTGGTATTGCTGAGGCTTCGATCTCCAAGAGGCTCCACTCGCCGTCTTGGTTATCGACTCGGTTGTTTCTTGCCCTAAACCGCCACCGGGTCATCCCCTTATATACATGGGTTGACGCCTGGTGGCATACAGAGTCCCGGGCGGCTCACAATTGTGTCCGGCTCGGTGACTTCCCTTACATGCCTTTCTTTACAAGTCTTTCCTTATATACGGCGGTTTACAATGTCAGGCCTTAAGCCGGCCCCAGGCCTTTGGGCCTTCTATACATTTAGTAAACTATCATCTAGAATGCTTATCAGGCTTCTTATGTAACCCGCCATTAGGGCTGACCCGGCCCCTCCTAGGCGGGTCATACTGGTAGTAATATCCCCAACACCGGCGGTGAGGTGAAAAGCGGCAGGGTCCGCAAGGCGACGGCGGCGCAGGCGGGCACTCTGGCAAGGAGGCGGAGGCCACCGGCGATGGAGGCACAGGCGTGCGGGAGACCGGCCGGGCGGCGGGTGTGGTCGGGCTCCGATGGGCTCACGCGGGCCGTTCTCGGGCTCAGGCGGGCTAGCACGGTGGGAGGCGCAGAGAGGCGATGTGGCGGGTTGTGGTTGGCCAGAGGGCGGTGGCGGACATGTCCGGCGGTGGTAGAATTAGTCCGGCGGCGCGAGGGAGTGGTGCTAGGGTTTTCATCCGCGGATTTTTCGGGAGGGGCACATATTTATAGGTAGAGGGAGCTAGGAGAGTCCAAATGAGGAGCGGTTTTAGGCTACGCGATTGTGATCGAACGACCGAGAGGATGGAGGGGGTTTGGATGGGTTTTGGGCCACTTTGGAGGGGTGTTGGGCTGCAACACACACGAGGCCTTTACGGTTCCCCGGTTAACCGTTGGAGTATCAAACGAAGTCCAAATGGCACGAAACTTGACAGGCGGTCTACCGGTGGTGTACCAAGTCCTCTTGGCAAATCTCGGTCTAATCCGAGAAAGTTCAACACCCGCACATGAAAAGAGGCAAAAGGAGGGCGCCCGAGGACATAGGAGTGTCGGATTGCAAAACGGACAACGGGGAAAATGCTCGGATGCATGAGACGAACACGTATGCAAATGTGATGCACATGATGACATGATATGAAATGCATGACACGCAAACAAATGACAAGGAAAACAACAGCGAATAACTGGAAGACACCTGGCGCAACGGTCTCGGGGTGTTACAACACTCCACCACTACGAGAGGATCTTGTCCCGAGATCTAGGATGGCACCGGAGGGAAAATGGAAGAGAAAGAGAAGAGGTAAAAACTAAGTTGCTTCTTTGACAAATGAGTGAAACCAGAGAACCTTGAGAGGTTGAACAAATTGGAAAGAAAGAATACAACGAAGATGAGCAAAGTTGAAAGCACTCCGCTGGAAAAAGGAACAAGGAAGAACAAATTCGGGCAGCACTCCGGTTGAAAAGTGATATGAAACTTGATAAGATGAAAAGAACTTGAGCAGGGGGCACAACACTCCGGTTAAATGGATAAGCACGAAAAGAACACGATCCTCACCACTTGAGATGATGAGAGGAGAGAGCAACAACACAATGCCTCTGTAAGAAGAAAGAATATAGATCATTCAAATGAAAGGATGGAGAAGAAAAGGTCAACTTATGCCACAAGTGAGCTTGAAGATCCCCCTTCCAAGAAAGTTAAAATGGAGTTGTTGGAAAACAAACAACGAAAAGGATAAGCTTGATATGGACTTATAGAAGACATATCAAAATTACGTGGTGACAACTTGCCACTAACGGAAACAAGGGATTCGGATTGATATGAACAAGGAGAGGAGAAACTTATTTCACCAGAAGGATAAATGAAAGACTTGGATCATTTATAAGCACCATAAATAGCAAGAATTCCTAGGGAAATCTTTAGGTGAAATATAACCCGAGATAACTCCAATGAAGAGATTAATGGATTTAAACTACCTCATTCTTGATGACTTGTGAATCATGAAACACGAAGGGAAATTATCAAGAATGACATAACACCACCTGAAAAGATAAGAGAGAAAGAATTGCACTTCGGAATGCAAGAAGAAGAATACTTGAGCTTCTCTGAAAAGAATCTTGATGAACGCTTCGAGAAGGAAATAAATCCTTGATGAACCATCATGTAGAGCCTCCATGAAGAACTCCGGTAACAAAAGGATGATCAAACGAAAGGAAAGGAAAGTGAAGTTGAAAACACAAGGTGAAGCCTTGCGATGATTTAGATGGAGCTTCATGATGAGATAATGCGGAAGACCTGGAACTCCGGAAAAAGAAAGATGAACAAAAGAAATCAAGAATTTTGATGAACCTCCGGAATAAGGAATTAATCACTTGGATGAAACACGAATAAGAATTACGTTATGCATGTCCTTCACCAATTTAGATTGATGACAAGCAACAGATTTGGCATACTACTTATTCTCGTAGAAAGGATTAAGATAGCTATAGTGCCAACTTGAGAAAGTCTTCAACGAACCACCGGTAGAATTTGGAAAGCACGAATGCATTCATATGATAAACGAAGGAAGAAGAATCTTGGAAGAACCACCGTAAGAATTGAAAACGATTGAAGAAAAGATAAAGAAGAACCGGGAAGAATTAGAGAATAAATGAAGATACTTGAGGGGATTTAGATACAAATGAACGAATAAAACACGAACTGATTAGAGAATACTTGAATGATGCACCGGTAAGATTTAGAGAAACAGAGCTGAAAGCTGATGGTGAATAAACCCGAAATTATGGCCTTCGGAGAATCAAATTGAAAAAATCTTGAATTGCTCCGGATATGTGAAAAGAATTCTCACAATTGAAAACAATTTTGAGAGGAAGGCATCAATCTAGAACCACGAATCATCGAGAGAATGGACAAGATTGAGAGAGAGAAAATTGCCTTCGGTCATCAAAATTAGAGAATGACGATGCGAAACACCAACATGAGTTGTTGAGATACTCCGGGATGAATATTAGAAAGGTTGAACCGACGATGAAAAGAAATTGAAAGCTCTTGGAGAAATACATATGACTGATGACAATTCATCCTTACGTCAAACTTTGAAAGAATTTGAGGGTAGCTCCGAGAAAATTAGAAGAGCAGGTAAGATCCCGGAAAAAGATCTGTGGGTTAGGGCCCACTCAGAAGAAACACCGTTGAACGATTACTTGAAATGGAGAATGCGTCGGTTGAATTAAATGGCTTGAATGAGATAACAACCTCGAGATATCTTGAACGGATTAGGAATGAAAATACAAATCTTATGAGATATCTTCAGCACTTCGGAACAAATTGAATAGCAAGAAGTGAATGATTATTAGGTGCATCGGCATGAGAAAACATTTCAAACGAGAAAAAGGATATGGTCAACACCGAAATATTGCATTGAATCCACCGGAGAAGATAAGAGAACAGAGAATGATGAACTTGAAGCTCCGTTAGAATCTTCATGAGAATCACCGGATACGAACATTGACGGAAAAGAATGGAGAAACTTCACATCCATAAGATGGATACTTGAATAAAAAATTTGGATTCTTAAAAAAAAAAGGGGGGGGGGGGGGGGAAAACAAAGACAACTTGGGATGGATGAGACGAACACCATTGAGAAAACTGAGATTGGATCTTGCAAATGGGAAAAAATGATAGGATCATCTTGAAGAGAAACACACTGGTTGGAAAGAATTGGCATGACAACCTCGATGATCAGTAAGGATTGGTATTCACATAGAAGTATGAGAACACCGATTAGGAAAGGTATGGGATCAACACTTGACATCGCAGCAACTCGAAAACCACAACTGAAAAACAAAACAAAGGGTTGGCTTGCAAAATAAGCCGGAACAAACATATGATAGAGACTTCGTCTGAAGTTTTCGTGGTGGGGCCCACACGGGCTCGATCGTACAGCACCATCATGTACAAGGCAGTGCACATGACATACGAACCGTCCCCGAGTCAGCATAGCCAAGGACTCTATAAGACACAAGGAGACCACTGTAAAACCAACCGTGGATAGGCGGACCACTAGACGTCGAACCCCAATCTCATATCATGCATTTGTCGGAAAGATATCCTAGGAGCTACTTGAATTCCCACTTATAAACTCCCGAAACTTTCTGGTTATGCAATCAGGTGTTGGGGATACAGGGGAAGCATAATATCTCACCCAAACTAACAGTTCCTACATCTAGCTGTATCCATCCTTCAACACATAACCAAGAAACCTTCGGAAATCATTTATCTCAACCTTCGAAAAGCATCCGTTATACGAGTTATGGCAATACTCCCGAACTCCTGCCCCAGTACTGGGTGGCGTCGAGGTTATCTCACCAACAACTGCATAAAAGAGATTTTCGATGTCGGGGAAACACAGGTATTCCAGAACTGCAACGATAATATTATGACGACAACACCTCGGAGCTCAACTCCCCGGGACACTAGCACAACCCCTAAATGTTAGGAGGCACCAAGAACAATGTTCTCGTCACAAAACCATCAGAACGGTTCCAAGATACTCGCGTGATCCTAAAAAAATTAGTGAAATTTGAGGAGAGAAGAGTCAAAACTCTACGTCAGGAAGCCTCACCAGAGCGACGAAGGGACTGAGGAGTAAAAAGAATCCTACACTCCGATATATATAATCCTATAAGACTCAAAACATTTTTATAGACTCAACAATGCCAGCGATTCGATCAAGCAGGGGGCTCCTAAGTCGTGGAAGGCTCTGATTACCAACTTGTAACACCCACGATGCGGCTATATCTCAAACATGTCGGAGCACGACTTAGAGGCATAACCGCATAGTATTTTTGTCGCAAGAGGGGTAATCTTTACACATCCCATGTACTGAAATGAAAGGGATAAAGAGTTTGCTTACAATCGCCACTTCACACAAAACATAAATATAGCATTACATCATCCAGACAACCCCTAATGCAATAGATCCCCGATCGTCCCGACTGGGCTCCACTACTGATCAACTGGAAATGAAACAACACAACGCACACGATCTTCATCGAGCTCCTCCTTGAGCTCGGTTGCGACACCTGCACGGTTACCATCGGCACCTGCAACTGGTTTTGGAAGTAATCTGTGAGTCACGGGGACTCAGCAATCTCACACCCTCGCGATCAAGACTATTTAAGCTTATGGGTAGGAAAAAGGAAGTGAGGTGGAGCTGCCGCAAGCACTAAGCATATATGGTGGCTAACATACGCAAATAAGAGTGAGAAGAGAAGCAATGCAACGGTCGTGAACTAGAAGCGGTCAAGAAGTGATCCTAAAACTACTTATGTTCAAGCATAACACAAGACCGTGTTCACTTCCCGGACCTTGCCGAGAAGAGACCATCACGGCTACACACATGGTTGATGCATTTTAATTAAGTTAACTGTCAAGTTTTCTACAACCGGACATTAACAAATTCCCATCTTCCCATAACAGCGGGCACGGTTTTCGAAAGTTCAAAAACCCTGCAGGGGTGTCCCAACTTAGCCTATCACAAGCTCTCACGGTCAACGAAGGATATTCCTTCTCCCAGGACGACCCGATCAGACTCGGAATCCCGGTTACAAGACATCTCGACAATGGTAAAACAAGACCAGCAAAGCCGCCAGAATGTGCGGAAAATCCCGATAGGAGCTGCACATATCTCGTTCTCAGGGCACACCTGATGAGCCATATGTTGGGTTGGTATAGACCCTGGTTGCCCAGGGGGCGCCGGACATCGCTCAGGTTGGACCAACACTTCGAGAAGCACTGGCCCGGGGGGTTAAAATAAAGATGACCCTTGAGTCTGCAGAACCCAAGGGAAAAAAGCTAGGTGGCAAATGGTAAAACCAAGGTTGGGCCTTGCTAGAGGAGTTTTATTCAAAGCGAACTGTCAAGGGGTTCCCATTATAACACAACCGCATAAGGAACGCAAAATCAAGGAACATAACACCGGTATGACGGAAACTAGGGCGGCAAGAGTGGAACAAAACACCAGGCATAAGGCCGAGCCTTACACCCTTTACCAAGTGTATAGATGCATTAATTGAAATAAGAGATATTGTGATATCCCAAAATATCCATGTTCCAACATGGAACAAACTCCATCTTTCCCTGCAACCAGCAACGCAATAAGAGGGGCTGAGCAAAGCGGTAACTTAGCCAAACAACGGTTTGCTAGGAAAGGTGGGTTAGATGCTTGACATGGCAATATGGGAAGCAATGATATAGCAAGTGGTAGGTATCGCAACATCGCAAAAGAGCGAGCAAACTAGCAAGCAAAGATAGAAGTGATTTTGAGGGTATGGTCATGTTGCCTGCAAAGTTCTCTGAGTTGACGTAAGCTTGATCCTCGTAAGTGTACTCAATGGGTTCCTCGATCTCGTACTCGTCTCCCGGCTCTACCCAAGGCAAGAACACAAGCAAAGGGAACCACAAGCAACCACGGTGCAACGCGCAAGCAACATGATGCAAAACATGGCATGATATGCGGGATGTGATATGCAATGCATATGCATGCTCCGGAAAGGAAATATTGAACAAGGCATAAACTTGGCAAACCAAGCGTGCCGCTAGAAAGATGAGTTGATTTCGGTCGTAATCGATATAAAGATCACCGGAATCGGATGCACGGTTTGCAAATGGCTAGCAAAACAAGAATGGCACAACTCTGCGATTATCAGCACGGTGCCATTTAGAATGCAACAAGAAACTAAGCTACTGCACTCCAACATAACAACAAAGCACATGGCAGTGAACTACTCAAGATGCTTGACAAAAGATGAACACTGAGATACGGCTAAATCACACAAGAGCAGGTTCAAACAAGCATGGCAAAAGGGCAAAAGATATCAGCATCACAGACTTGGAGAAAATACTAACATGTCAGGGATTAACATCAGGAAGCAATGTTTAGAGCAAGATAACAACATGCTACAGGATCATATCATAGCAATACAAGGCATGGCATGAATCTACTCAAAGCATGTAACAAAAGTCCCTTACTAACCGTAAACCAAAAGGGCACAGAAAACATGATGGCACCCATGATAACATAGCAAGCTTCGTTAACAGATTCAGACTTAGTAGAAAAACTGGACATGGCATGAACAGAATTATGAAGGCATGTTTGCGAGCTCGATGCACTCAACACAAGGCATTGCATGACAAGCTAAGCATACTACCAGCAAAACGACATTTTCAACAAGCTAACCATGGCCAGAACAATCTCATAGCATGCATGGATCAACTACAACAACCTTGGCAAAATTGATTAACACGTAAACAATCTGCCAGGAACATTTTATAGCAAAAGTAGAGCAAGATTGAGTCATGCTAGGGTACTCCATAAATGCAAACAAGGACATGGATGGATAGAGCATAACCATATCTCAAAATCATCCTTACTGAACATACTCAGAAAAATGGATCTCACTGTAGCAACATGAATACATGGCATAAAAATAACACCAGGAAAATGACTTAGTGAAATTCTAAGTCTCTGAAATCAGCAATATTACGAGTGCTACTTTGCATGCTTGTGCTAGTCACCACATTGATCACAAAAATACATGGCATACACCCCTGTAAAGATGGAATGGCATAGCCCAAAACACATGTAGGGCTCAAGTCCATATGCAGCACACAATAATCATGGCAAAAATGACAAAAGATCATAATCTGATAAGAATCAGGAACTAACATTTTATAGCACTCTTGCAAAAGCCATTAGGGCATCAAGATGGACTCAAACGAGCATGGTGCAATGGAACAAAATGAAGAGCACATCATGATGAATATTGTGATGTATCATGCATGCAAAACGGAGATACAGATGAGGAGTTATGATGCGATGAACAGGGCATAAAAATTACTGAGATTCTCGGGAATTTGTCGTTTTTGGAAGAAAAAAATACAGGCGGGTGTTGAATAGCTAACGTGTGCACCGGGCGAAGAATAGAGGGGGGCCACTCACCAGATGGGCTCGGCCCAGAGAGGAGGAAGCAGGTGGGCCGGGGAAGTCGGGCTGGACCGGTCGCATGCTCGGCCCACAAGGCCAGGGGTGGAGCTCCTCGTCCTCCTCGTGCACCCGCACGAGCAGGGCGGTTACGGCGGCGCCAGGAGGAAGTCCGGCGAGGGGACGTGTCGGCGGCGGGGCCTGGCGGGGATGGCGAGGTTGGGGATGGGTTGCCGGCGGCCAGATCCGGCAGTGGGCAGCCGGATCGGGGCACGGACGGTGCTTCGGCGAGCTAGCAAGCTGACAAGGCCGGGAGAAGCTCCGCCGACGGCGCCAGGGCCCGACGTCGCGCCCAACGTCAGGTCCAAGCCTGGGAGGCTCCGGTAGGTGGCACGGGGTCACCGGCGGTGAGGTGAAAAGCGGCGGGGTCCGCAACGAGACGGCGGCGCAGGCGAGCACTCCGGTGAGGAGGCGGAGGCCACCGGCGACGGAGGCACGGGCGTGCGGGAGACCGGCCGGGCGGTGGGCGTGGTCGGGCTCCAATGGGCTCGCGCGGGCCGCGCTCGGGCTCGGGCGGGCCGGCGCGGTGGGAGGCGCAGAGAGGCGATGTGGCACGTTGTGGTTGGCCGGAGGGTGGTGACGGACCTGTCCGGCGGTGGTAGAATTAGTCCGGCGGCGCGAGGGAGTGGTGCTAGGGTTTTCATCCGCGAATTTTTCGGGAGGGGCACATATTTATAGGTAGAGGGAGCTAGGAGAGTCCAAATGAGGAGAGGTTTTCGGCCACGCGATCGTGATCGAACGGCCGAGAGGATGGAGGGGGTTTGGATGGGTTTTGGGCCATTTGGAGGGGTGTTGGGCTGCAAAACACACGAGGCCTTTACGGTTCCCCGGTTAACCGTTCGAGTACCAAACGAAGTCCAAATGGCACGAAACTTGACAGGCGGTCTACCGGTGGTGTACCAAGGCCACTTGGAAAATCTCGGTCCAATCCGAGAACGGCAAAAGGAGGGTGCCCGAGGACATAGGAGTGTCGCATTGCAAAACAGACAACGGGGAAAATGCTCGGATGCATGAGACGAACACGTATGCAAATGTGATGCACATGATGACATGATATGAAATGCATGACACGCAAACAAATGACAAGGCAAACGACAGCAAATAACTGGAAGACACCTGGCACAACGGTCTCGGGGCGTTACAACACTCCACCACTACGAGAGGATCTCGTCCCGAGATCTAGGATGGCACCAGAGGGAAAAATGGAAGAGAAAGAGAAGAGGTAAAAACTAAGTTGCTTCTTTGACAAATGAGTGAAACCAAAGAACCTTGAGAGGTTGAACAAATTGGAAAGAAAGAATACAACGAAGATGAATGAAGTTGAAAGCACTCCGTTAGGAAAAAGGAACAAGGAAGAACAAATTCGGGCAGCACTCCGGTTGAAAAGTGATATGAAACTTGATAAGATGAAAAGAACTTGAGAAAGGGGCACAACACTCCGGTTAAATGGATAAGCACGAAAAGAACATGATCCTCACCACTCGAGATGATGAGAGGAGAGAGCAACAACACAATGCCTCCGTAAGAAGAAAGAATATAGATCATTGAAATTAAAGGATGGAGAAGAAAAGGTCAACTTATGCCACAAGTGAGCTTGAAGATCCCCCTTCCAAGAAAGTTAAAACGGAGTTGTTGGAAAACAAACAACGAAAAGGATAAGCTTGATATGGACCTATAGAGGACATCTCAAAATTATGAGGAGACAACTTGCCACTAACGGAAACAATGGATTTGGATTGATATGAACAAGAAGACGAGAAACTTATTTCACTGGAAGGATAAATGAAAGACTTGGATCATTTATAAGCACCATAAATAGCAAGAATCCTTAGGGAAAGCTTTAGGTGAAATATAACCCAAGATAACTCCAATGAAGAGATTAATGGATTTAAACTACCTCCTTCTTGATGACTTGTGAATCATGAAACATGAAGGAAAATTATCCAGAATGACATAACACCACCTGAAAAGATAAGAGAGAAAGAATTGCACTTCGAAATGCAAGAAGAAGAATACTTGAGCTCCTCTGAAAAGAATCTTGATGAACACTTCAAGAAGGAAATAAATCCTTGATGAACCATCATGTAGAGCCTCCATGAAGAACTCCGGTTACAAAAGGATGATCAAACGAAAGGGAAGTGAAGTTGAAAACACAAGGTGAAGCCTTGCGATGATTTACATGGAGCTTCGCGACGAGATAATGTGGAAGACCTGGAACTCCGCAAAAAGAAAGATGAACAAAAGAAATAAAGAATTTTGATGAACCTCCGGAATAAGGAATTAATCACTTGGATGAAACACGAATAAGAATTACGTTATGCATGTCCTTCACCAATTTAGATTGATGACAAGCAACGGGTTTGGCATACTACTTATTCTCGTAGAAAGAATTAAGATAGCTATAGGGCCAACTTGAGAAAGTCTTCAACGAACCACCGGTAGAATTTGGAAAGCATGAATGCATTGATATGATAAACGAAGGAAGAAGAATCTTGGAAGAACCACCGTAAGAATTGAAAACGATTGAAGAAAAGATAAAGAAGAACCGGGAAGAATTAGAGAATAAGTGAAGATACTTGAGGGGATTTAGATACAAATGAACGAATAAAACACGAACTGATTAGAGAATACTTGAATGATGCACCGGTAAGATTTAGAGAAAGAGAGATGAAAGCTGAGGGTGAATAAACCCGAAATGATGGCCTTCGTAGAATCAAATTGAAAAGAATCTTGAATTTCTATGGATAGGTGAAAAGAATTCTCACAATCGAATACAATTATGAGAGGAAGTCATCAAGCTAGAACCATGAATCATCGAGAGAATGGACAAGATTGGGAGAGAGAAAATCGCCTTCGGTCTTCAAAATTCGAGAATGATGATGCGAAACACCAACATGAGTTGTTGAGATACTCTGGGATGAATATTAGAAAGGTTGAACCGACGATGAAAAGAAATTGAAAGCTCTTGGAGAAATACATATGACTGATGACAATTCATTCTTACGTCAAACTTTGAAAGAATTTCAGGGTAGCTCCGGGAAAATTAGAAGAGTCAGGTAAGATCCTGGAAAAAGACTTGTGGGTTAGGGCCCACTCAAAAGAAACACCGTTGAACGATTACTTGAAAGGGAGAATGCGCCGGTTGAATTAAATGGCTTGAATGATATAACAACCTCGAGATATCTTGAACGGATTAGGAATGAAAATACAAATCTTCTGAGATATCTTCAGCACTCCGGAACAATTGAATAGCGAGAAGTGAATGATTATTAGGTGCACCGGCATGAGAAAACATTTGAAACGAGAAAAAGGATATGGTCAACACCGAAATATTGCATTGAATCCACCGGAGAAGATAAGAGAACTGAGAATGATGAACTTGAAGCTCCCTTAGAATCTTCATGAGAATCACCGGATACGAACATTGACGGAAAAGAATGGAGAGACTTCACATCCATAAGATGGATACTTGATTAAGAAATTTGAGTCCTTAAAGAAACAAGGGTGGGAGGGTTGGAAAACATAGACAACTTGGGATGGATGAAATGAACACCGTTGAGAAAACTGAGATTGGATCTTGTGAATGGGAAAAAATGATAGGATCATCTTGAAGAGAAACACACCGGTTGGAAAGAATTGACATGACAACCACGATGATCAAGAAGGATTGGTATTCACATAGTAGTATGAGAACACCGCTTAGGAAAGGTATGGAATCAACACTTGACATCGAAGCAACTCGAATACCACAACTGAAAAACAAAACAAAGGGTTGGCTTGCAAAATAAGCCGGAACAAACATATGATAGAGATTTCATCCGGAGTTTTTGTGGTGGGGCCCACACGGGCTCGATCGTACAGCACCATCATGTACAAGGCAGTGCACATGACATATGAAGCCTCTGTTGGAAATATGCCCTAGAGGCAATAATAAAATGATTATTATATTTCCTTGTTCATGATAATTGTCTATTATTCATGCTATAATTGTTTTATCCGGAAATCGTAATACATGTGTGAATACATAGACCACAATGTGTCCCTAGTGAGCCTCTAGTTGACTAGCTCGTTGATCAACCTATAGTCATGGTTTCCTGGCTATGGACATGGCAGCCTCGGAGGCAGCACAAGAAGTAATCTGGGTGAAGGAGTTCATCACCGACCTAGGAGTCATACCCAATGCGTCGGGGCCGATGACTCTCTTCTGTGACAACACTGGAGCTATTGCCCTTGCCAAGGAGCCCAGGCTTCATAGGAAGACCAGGCATATCAAGCGTCGCTTCAACTCCATTCATGAAAGTGTTCAAAATGAGACATAGAAATTTGTAAAGTACATACGGACCTGAATGTGCCAGATCCATTGACTAAACCTCTCCCTAGAGTAAAACATGATCAACACCAAAATTCCATGGGTGTACGATTCATCACAATGTAACTAGACTATTTTCTCTAGTGGAAGTGGGAGACTGTTGGAAATATGCCCTAGAGGCAATAATAAAATGATTATTATATTTCCTTGTTCATGATAATTGTCTATTATTCATGCTATAATTGTATTATCCGGAAATCGTAATACATGTGTGAATACATAGACCACAATGTGTCCCTAGTGAGCCTCTAGTTGACTAGCTCGTTGATCAACCTATAGTCATGGTTTCCTGGCTATGGACATGGGGATGTCATTGATAACGGGATCACATCATTAGGAGAATGATGTGATGGACAAGACCCAAACCTAAGCATAGCACAAAGATCGTGTAAGTTCGTTTTGTGAGAGCTTTTCTAATGTCAAGTATCATTTCCTTAGACCATGAGATTGTGCAACTCCCGGATACCGTAGGAGTGCTTTGGGTGTATCAAACGTCACAACGTAACTGGGTGGCTATAAAGGTGCACTACGGGTATCTGCGAAAGTGTCTGTTGGGTTGGCACGAATAGAGACTGGGATTTGTCACTCTGTATGACGGAGAGGTATCTCTGGGCCCACTCGGTAATGCATCATCATAATGAGCTCAATGTGACCAAGGGGTTGGTCACGGGATCATGCATTACGGTACGAGTAAAGTGACTTGCCGGTAACGAGATTGAACAAGGTATTGGGATACCGACGATCGAGTCTCGGGCAAGTAACGTACCGATTAACAAAGGGAATTGAATACGGGATTGATTAAGTCCTCGACATCATGGTTCATCTGGTGAGATCATCGAGGAGCATGTGGGAGCCAACATGGGTATCCAGATCCCGCTGTTGGTTATTGACTGGAGAGGCATCTCGGTCATGTCTGCGTGTCTCCCGAACCCGTAGGGTCTACACACTTAAGGTTCGGTGACGCTAGGGTTGTAGAGATATTAGTATGCAATAACCCGAAAGTTGTTCGGAGTCCTGGATGAGATCCCGGACATCACGAGGAGTTCCGGAATGGTCCGGAGGTAAAGATTTATATATAGGAAGTCCAGTTTTGGCCAGCGGGAAGGTTTCGGGGGTTACCGGTATTGTACCGGGACCACCGGAAGGGTCCCAGGGGTCCACCGGATGGAGCCACCTATCCCGGTGGGCCCCATGGGCTGAAGTGGCATGGGAACCAGCCCCTGATGGGCTGGTGCGCCCCACCCAAGGGCCCAAGGCACCTAGGGTTGGAAACCCTAGGGGGGGCCGTTGCCCCCCGTGGGGGCATGCGCCCCCTGGTTGGAAACCCTAAGGGGGCCGTTGCCCCCAGGGGCCACCCCCCTTTTAGATGGGATCTCCAAGGGGGCATGCGCCCCCTAGCCCCTATATATAGTGGAAGGGAGGGAGGGCAGCCGCACCTTGCTCTTGGTGCCTCCCTCTCCCTCCATAACACCTCTCCTCCCCGCTTGTGCTTGGCGAAGCCCTGCCGGGATCCTGCTGCATCCACCACCACGCCATCGTGCTGCTGGATCTTCATCAACCTTTCCTTCCCCCTTGCTGGATCAAGAAGGAGGAGACGTCTTCCCAACCGTACGTGTGTTGAACGCGGAGGTGCTGTCCGTTCAGCACTTGGTCATCGGTGATTTGGATCACGGCGAGTACGACTCCATCATCCCCGTTCACTTGAACGCTTCCGCTCGCGATCTAAAAGGGTATGTAGATGCACTCCTATTCCCCTCATTGCTGGAGTACTCCATAGATTGATCTTGGTGATGCGTAGAAATTTTTTAATTTCTGCTACAATCCCAAACAGTGGCATCATGAGCTAGGTCTATGCGTAGTTACTATGCATGAGTAGAACACAAAGTAGTTGTGGGCGTCGATATTGTCAATTATCTTGCTGTTACTAGTCTTATCTTGATTCGGCGGCATCGTGGGATGAAGCGGCCCAGACCAACCTTACACGTACGCTTACGTGAGACCGGTTCCACCGACTGACATGCACTAGTTGCATAAGGTGGCTGGCGGGTGTCTGTCTCTCCCACTTTAGTCGGATCGGATTCGATGAACAGGGTCCTTATGAAGGGTAAATAGAAGTTGGCAATTCACATTGTGGTTTTGGCATAGGTAAGAAACGTTCTTGCTAGAAACCTATAGCAGCCACGTAAAAACTTGCAACAACAATTAGAGGACGTCTAACTTGTTTTTGCAGCAAGTGTTTTGTGATGTGATATGGCCAAAGGTTGTGATGAATGATGAATGATATATGTGATGTATGAGATTGATCATGTTCTTGTAATAGGAATCATGACTTACATGTCGATGAGTATGACAACCGGCAGGAGCCATAGGAGTTGTCTTTATTTATTCATGACCTGCGTGTCAACATAAACGTCATGTAATTACTTTACTTTATTGCTAAAGCGTTAGCCATAGTAGTAGAAGTAATAGATGACGAGACAACTTCAAGAAGACACGATGATGGAGATCATGATGATGGAGATCATGGTGTCATGCCGGTGACAACGATGATCATGGAGCCCCGAAGATGGAGATCAAAGGAGCAAATGATACTAGCCATATCATGTCATTATTTGATTGCATGTGATGTTTATCATGTTTTACATCTTATTTGCTTAGAACAACGGTAGCTTAAATAAGATGATCCCTCGTAATAATTTCAAGAAAGTGTTCCCCCTAACTGTGCACCGTTGCGAAGGTTCGTTGTTTCGAAGCACCACGTGATGATCGGGTGTGATAGATTCTAACGTTCGAATACAACGGGTGTAAGATAGATTTACACACGCAATACACTTAGGTTGACTTGACGAGCCTAGCATGTACAGACATGGCCTCGGAACACAGAAGACCGAAAGGTCGAGCATGAGTCGTATAGAAGATACGATCAACATGAAGATGTTCACCGATGTTGACTAGTCCGTCTCACGTGATGATCGGACACGGCCTAGTTAACTCGGATCATGTTATACTTAGATGACTGGAGGGATGTCTATCTGAGTGGGAGTTCATTTAATAATTTGATTAGATGAACTTAATTATCATGAACTTAGTCTAAAATCTTTACAATATGTCTTGTAGATCAAATGGCCCACGTTGTCCTCAACTTCAACGCATTCCTAGAGAAAACCAAGCTGAAAGACGATGGCAGCAACTATACGGACTGGGTCTGGAACTTGAGGATCATCCTCATAGCTGCCAAGAAAGATTATGTCCTAGAAGCACCGCTAGGTGACGCACCCATCCCACAGAACCAAGACGTTATGAATGCTTGGCAGACTCGTGCTGATGATTACTCCCTCGTTCAGTGCGGCATGCTTTACAGCTTAGAACCGGGGCTCCAAAAGCGTTTTTAGAGATACGGAGCATATGAGATGTTCGAAGAGCTGAAAATGGTTTTTCAAGCTCATGCCCAGGTCGAGAGATATGAAGTCTTCGACAAGTTCTTCAGCTGTAAGATGGAGGAAAATAGTTCTGTCAGTGAGCACATACTCAAAATGTCTGGGTTGCATAACCGCTTGACTCAGCTGGGAGTTAATCTCCCGGATGACGCGGTCATTGACAGAATCCTTCAGTCACTTCCACCGAGCTACAAGAGCTTTGTGATGAACTTCAATATGCAGGGGATGGAAAAGACCATTCCTGAAGTATTTGCAATGCTGAA
This sequence comes from Triticum urartu, assembly GCF_003073215.2. Lineage (NCBI taxonomy): Eukaryota > Viridiplantae > Streptophyta > Magnoliopsida > Poales > Poaceae > Triticum > Triticum urartu. The sequence goes on from NC_053025.1 coordinate 163,475,691, forward strand.
ATCAGCAGAGGTAGAAGTCAAAAAGGAACATCAAGTGTTGATGGTGAATAAAACCACTAAGTTCAAGAAAGGCAAGGGTAAGAAGAACTTCAAGAAGGACGGCAAGGGAGTTGCCGCGCCCGGTAAGCAAGCTGCCGGGAAGAAGCCAAGAATGGACCCAAGCCCGAGACTGAGTGTTTTTATTGCAAGGGAAGTGGTCACTGGAAGCGGAACTGCCCCAAATACTTAGCGGACAAGAAGGCCGGCATCACGAAAGGTATATGTGATATACATGTAATTGATGTGTACCTTACCAGTACTCGTAGTAGCTCCTGGGTATTTGATACCGGTGCGGTTGCTCACATTTGTAACTCAAAGCAGGAGCTGCGGAATAAGCGGAGACTGGCGAAGGATGAGGTGATGATGCGCATCGGGAATGGTTCCAAGGTCGATGTGATCACCGTCGGCATGCTACCTCTACATTTACCTACGGGATTAGTTTTAAACCTCAATAATTGTTATTTAGTGCCAGCTTTGAGCATGAACATTGTATCAGGATCTCGTTTAATTCGAGATGGCTACTCATTTAAATCCGAGAATAATGGTTGTTCTATTTATATGAGAGATATGTTTTATGGTCATTCTCCGATGGTGAATGGTTTATTCTTAATGAATCTCGAGCGTAATACTACACATATTCATAGTGTGAATACCAAAAGATGTAAGGTTGATAATGATAGTCCCACATACTTGTGGCAGTGCCACCTTGGTCACATAGGTGTCAAACGCATGAAGAAGCTCCATGCAGATGGACTTTTAGAGTCTCTTGATTACGAGTCATTTGACACGTGCGAACCATGCCTCATGGGTAAAATGACCAAGACTCCGTTCTCAGGAACAATGGAGCGAGCAACCAACTTATTGGAAATCATACATACTGATGTGTGCGGTCCAATGAGTGTTGAGGCTCGCGGTGGCTATCGTTATGTTCTCAACCTCACTGATGACTTGAGTAGATATGGGTATGTCTACTTAATGAAACACAAGTCTGAGACCTTTGAAAAGTTCAAGGAATTTCAGAGTGAGGTTGAGAATCAACGTGACAGGAAAATCAAGTTCTTGCGATCAGATCGTGGGGGAGAATACTTGAGTCACGAATTTGGCACACACTTAAGAAAATGTGGAATAGTTTCACAACTAACGCCGCCTGGAACACCTCAGCGTAATGGTGTGTCCGAACATCGTAATCGCACTCGATTAGATATGGTGCAATCTATGATGTCTCTTACCGATTTACCGCTATCATTTTGGGGCTATGCTTTAGAGACTGCCGCATTCACTTTAAATAGGGCTTCGTCGAAATCGATTGAGACGACACTGTATGAATTATGGTTTGGGAAGAAACCTAAGCTGTCGTTTCTAAAAGTTTGGGGATGTGATGCTTATGTCAAGAAACTTCAACCTGAAAAGCTCGAACCCAAGTCGGAAAAATGCGTCTTCATAGGATACCCTAAGGAAACCATTAGGTATACCTTCTACCTCAGATCCGAAGGCAAGATCTTCGTTGCCAAGAATCGATCCTTTCTAGAGAAGGAGTTTCTCTCGAAAGAAGTAAGTGGGAGGAAAGTAGAGCTTGATGAAGTACTGCCTCTTGAAGCAGAGAGTAGCGCAGCTCAGGAAAATGTTCCTGTGGTGCCTGCGCTGATTAGAGAGGAAGTTAATGATGATGATCAAGATACTTCGGATCAAGCTCCTACTGAACTTCGTAGGTCCACAAGGACACGTTCCGCACCAGAGTGGTACGGCAACCCTGTCTTGGAAATCATGTTGTTAGACAATGGTGAACCTTCAAACTATGAAGAAGCGATGGCGGGCCCAGATTCCAACAAATGGCTAGAAGCCATGAAATCCGAGATTGAATCCATGTATGAAAACAAAGTATGGACTTTGACTGACTTGACCGAAGATCGGCGAGCCATAGAAAATAAATGGATCTTTAAGAAGAAGACAGACGCGGATGGTAATGTGACCATCTATAAGGCTCGACTTGTCGCTAAGGGTTATCGACAAGTTCAAGGGGTTGACTATGATGAGACTTTCTCACCCGTAGCGAAGCTGAAGTCTGTCCGAATCATGTTAGCAATTTCCGCATTCTATGATTATGAGATATGGCAAATGGACGTCAAAACGGCATTCCTTAACGGCTTTCTTAAGGAAGAATTGTATATGATGCAGCCGGAAGGTTTTGTCGATCCTAAGAATGCTAACAAGGTGTGGAAGCTCCAACGCTCAATCTATGGGCTGGTGCAAGCATCTCGGAGTTGGAACATTCGCTTTGATGAGATGATCAAAGCGTTTGGGTTTATGTAGACTTATGGAGAAGCCTGCGTTTACAAGGAAGTGAGTGGGAGCTCTGTAGCATTTCTCATATTATATGTGGATGACATACTGTTGATGGGAAATGATATAGAATTCTTGGAAAGCATAAAGGCCTATTTGAACAAGTGTTTTTCAATGAAGGACCTTGGAGAAGCTGCTTATATATTAGGCATCAAGATCTATAGAGATAGATCGAGACGCCTCATCGGTCTTTCACAAAGTACGTACCTTGACAAGATATTGAAGAAGTTCAATATGGATCAGTCCAAGAAGGGGTTCTTGCCTGTATTGCAAGGTGTGCGATTGAGCACGGCTCAATGCTCGACCACGGCAGAAGATATATAAGAGATGAGTGTCATCCCCTATGCCTCAGCCATAGGGTCTATTATGTATGCCATGCTGTGTACCAGACCTGATGTAAACCTTGCCGTAAGTTTGGTAGGTAGGTACCAAAGTAATCCCGGCAAGGAACACTGGACAGCGGTCAAAAACATCCTGAAGTACCTGAAAAGGACCAAGGATATGTTTCTCGTTTATGGAGGTGGCGAAGAGCTCATCGTAAAGGGTTACGTCGACGCTAGCTTCGACACAGATCTGGATGACTCTAAGTCACAAACCGGATACGTGTATATTTTGAATGGTGGGGAAGTAAGCTGGTGCAGTTGCAAGCAAAGCGTCGTGGCGGGATCTACATGTGAAGTAGAATACATGGCAGCCTCGGAGGCAGCACAAGAAGTAATCTGGGTGAAGGAGTTCATCACCACCTAGGAGTCATACCCAATGCGTCGGGGCCGATGACTCTCTTCTGTGACAACACTGGAGCTATTGCCCTTGCCAAGGAGCCCAGGTTTCACAGGAAGACCAGGCATATCAAGCGTCGCTTCAACTCCATTCGTGAAAGTGTTCAAAATGGAGACATAGAAATTTGTAAAGTACATACGGACCTGAATGTAGCAGATCCGTTGACTAAACCTCTCCCTAGAGCAAAACATGATCAACACCAGAATTCCATGGGTGTTCGATTCATCACAATGTAACTAGATGATTGACTCTAGTGCAAGTGGGAGACTGTTGGAAATATGCCCTAGAGGCAATAATAAAATGATTATTATATTTCCTTGTTCATGATAATTGTCTATTATTCATGCTATAATTGTATTATCCGGAAATCGTAATACATGTGTGAATACATAGACCACAATGTGTCCCTAGTGAGCCTCTAGTTGACTAGCTCGTTGATCAACAGATAGTCATGGATTCCTGGCTATGGACATGGGGATGTCATTGATAACGGGATCACATCATTAGGAGAATGATGTGATGGACAAGACCAAAACCTAAGCATAGCACAAAGATCGTGTAAGTTCGTTTTGTGAGAGCTTTTCTAATGTCAAGTATCATTTCTTTAGACCATGAGATTGTGCAGCTCCCGGATACCGTAGGAGTGCTTTGGGTGTATCAAACGTCACAACATAACTGGGTGGCTATAAAGGTGCACTACGGGTATCTCCGAAAGTGTCTGTTGGGTTGGCACGAATCGAGACTGGGATTTGTCACTCCGTATGACGGAGAGGTATCTTTGGGCCCACTCAGTAATGCATCATCATAATGAGCTCAATGTGACCAAGGGGTTGGTCACGGGATCATGCATTACGGTACGAGTAAAGTGACTTGCCGGTAACGAGATTGAACAAGGTATTGGGATACCGACGATCGAGTCTCGGGCAAGTAACGTACCGATTGACAAAGGGAATTGAATACGGGATTGATTAAGTCCTCGACATCATGGTTCATCCGATGAGATCATCGAGGAGCATGTGGGAGCCAACATGGGTATCCAGATCCCGCGGTTGGTTATTGACCGGAGAGGCGTCTCGGTCATGTCTGCGTGTCTCCCGAACCCGTAGGGTCTACACACTTAAGGTTCGGTGACGCTAGGGTTGTAGAGATATTAGTATGCAGTAACCCGAAAGTTGTTCGGAGTCCCGGATGAGATCCCGGACGTCACGAGGAGTTCCGGAATGGTCCGGAGGTAAAGATTTATATATAGGAAGTCCAGTTTCGGCCAGCGGGAAGGTTTCGGGGGTTACCGATATTGTACCGGGACCACCGGAAGGGTCCCGGGGGTCCACCGGATGGGGCCACCTATCCCGGAGGGCCCCATGGGCTGAAGTGGCGTGGGAACCAGCCCCTGATGGGCTGGTGCGCCCTACCCAAGGGCCCAAGGCGCCTAGGGTTGGAAACCCTAGGGGGTCGTTGCCCCCCGAGGGGGCATGCGCCCCCTGGATGGAAACCCTAAGGGGGCCGTTGCCCCCAGGGGCTACCCCCCCCCCTTTTAGATGGGATCTCCAAAGGGGCATGCGCCCCCCTAGCCCCTATATATAGTGGAAGGGAGGGAGGGTAGCCGCACCTTGCTCTTGGCGCCTCCCTCTCCCTCTGTAACACCTCTCCTCCCCGCTTGTGCTTGGCGAAGCCCTGCCGGGATCCTGCTGCATCCACCACCACCCCGTCGTGCTGCTGGATCTTCATCAACCTCTCCTTCCCCCTTGCTGGATCAAGAAGGGGGAGACGTCTTCCCAACCGTACGTGTGTTGAACGCGGAGGTGCTGTCCGTTCGGCACTTGGTCATCGGTGATTTGGATCACGGCGAGTATGACTCCATCATCCCCGTTCACTTGAACGCTTCCACTCGCGATCTACAAGGGTATGTAGATGCACTCCTATTCCCCTCGTTGCTAGAATACTCCATAGATTGATCTTGGTGATGCGTACAAATTTTTTAATTTCTGCTACGATCCCCAACAGCCTCCCCGAGTCAGCATAGCCAAGGACTCTTCAAGACACAACGAGACCACTGTAAAACCAACCGTGGATAGGCAGACTACTAGACGTTGAACCCCAATCTCATATTATGCATTTGTCGGAAAGATATCCTAGGATCTACTTGAATTCCCACTTATAAACTCCCAAAACTTTCTGGTTATGCAATCAGGTGTAGGGGATACAGTGGAAGCATAATATCTCACCCAAACTAACAATTCCTACATCCAGTTGTATCCATCCTTCAACACATAACCAAGAAACCTTCGGAAATCATTTACCTCAACCTTCGAAAAGAATCCGCTATACAAGTTATGGCAATACTCCCAAACTCCCACCCCAGTACTTGGTGGCATCGAGGTTATCTCACCAACAACTGCATAAAAGAGATTTTCGATGTCAGCGAAACTCAGGTATTCCAGAACTGCAACGATAAAATTATGACGACAACACCTCGGAGCTCAACTCCCCGGGACACTGCCACAACCCCTAAATGTCAGGAGGCACCAAGAACAATGTTCTCGTCACAAAACCATCGGAACGGTTCCAAGATACCCGCGTGATCCTAAAAAAAATTAGTGAAATTTGAGGAGAGAAGAGTCAAAACTCTATGTCAGGTAACCACACCAGAGAGACGAAGGGACTAAGGAGTAAAAAGAATCCTACACTCCGATATATATAATCCTATAACACTCAAAACATTATTCTCGACTCAACAACGCCAGCGATTCGATCAAGCAGGGGGCTCCTAAGTCGGGGAAGGCTCTGATTACCAACTTGTAACACCCATGATGCGGCTATATCTCCCACGTGTCGGAGCATGACTTAGAGGCATAACTGCATAGTAGGCATGCCGCAAGAGGGGTAATCTTTACACATCCCATGTACTGAAAATGAAAGGGATAAAGAGTTGGCTTACAATCGCCACTTCACACAAAACATAAATATAGCACTACATCATCCAGAATACAATCAAGGTCTGACTACGGAACCAAATAAAGAAAGACAACCCCTAATGCAATAGATCCCCGATCGTACCGACTGGGCTCCGCTACTAATCAACTGGAAACGAAACAACACAACGCACACGATCTTCATCGAGCTCCTCCTTGAGCTCAATTGCGACACCTGCACGGTATCGGCACCTGCAACTGGTTTTTGAAGTAATCTGTGAGTCACGGGGACTCAGCAATCTCACACCCTCGCGTTCAAGACTATTTAAGCTTATGGGTAGGAAAAAGGAAGTGAGGTGGAGCTGCAGCAAGCACTAAGCATATATGGTGGCTAACATACGCAAATAAGAGCGAGAAGAGAAGCAATGCAACGGTCGTGAACTAGAAGCGATCAAGAAGTGATCCTAAAACTACTTACGTTCAAGCATAACACAAGACCGTGTTCACTTCCCGGACCCCGCCGAGAAGAGACCATCACGGCTACACACGCGGTTGATGCATTTTAATTAAGTTAAGTGTCAAGTTTTCTACAACCGGACATTAACAAATTCCCAACTGCCCGTAACCACGGGCACAGCTTTCAAAAGTTCAAAAACCCTGCAGGGGTGTCCCAACTTAGCCCATCACAAGCTCTCACGGTCAACGAAGGATATTCCTTCTCCCAGGACGACCCGATCAGACTCGGAATCCCGGTTACAAGACATCTCGACAATGGTAAAACAAGACCAGCAAAGCCGCCCGAATGTGCTGACAAATCCCGATAGGATCTGCACATATCTCGTTCTCAGGGCACACCGGATGAGCCATATGTCGGGCTGGCATAGACTCTGGTTGACCAGGGGGCGCCGGACATCACTCAGGTTGGACCAACACTTCGAGAAGCATTGGCCCGGGGGGTTGAAATAAAGATGACCCTTGAGTCTGCAGAACCCAAGGGAAAAAGGCTAGGTGGCAAATGGTAAAACCAAGGTTGGGCCTTGCTGGAGGAGTTTTATTCAAAGCGAACTGTCAAGGGGTTCCCATTATAACCCAAACGTGTAAGGAACGCAAAATCAAGGAATATAACACCGGTATGACAGAAACTAGGGCGGCAAGAGTGGAACAAAACACCAGGCTTAAGGCCGAGCCTTCCACCCTTTACCAAGTGTATAGATGCATTAATTAAAATAAGATATATTGTGATATCCCAACATATCCATGCTCCAACATGGAACAAACTCCATCTTCACCTGCAACTAGCAACACTATAAGAGGGGCTGAGCAAAGCGATAACATAGCCAAACAACGGTTTGCTAGGAAAGGTGGGTTAGAGGCTTGACATGGCAATATGGGAGGCATTGATATAGCAAGTGGTAGGTATCGCAACATAGCAAAAGAGAGAGCAAACTAGCAAGCAAAGATAGAAGTGATTTCGAGGGTATGGTCATCTTGCCTGCAAAGTTCTCCGAGTTGACGTAAGCTTGATCCTCGTAAGCATACTCAATAGGTTCCTCGATCTCGTACTCGTATCCCAGCTCTACCCAAGGCAAGAACACAAGCAAAGGGAACCACAATCAACCACGGTGCATGCACAAGCAACATGATGCAAAACATGACATGATATGCGGGATGCGATATGCAATGAATATGCATGCTCCCGAAAGGAAAGATTGAACAAGCAATCAACTTGGCAAACCAAGCGTGCCGCTGGAAAGATGAGTTGTTTTCGGTCAAAATCGATATAAAGATCACCGGAATCGGATGCACGGTTTGCAAATGGCAAGCAAAACAAGAATGGCACAATTCTGCGATTAACAGCACGGTGCCATTTAGAATGCAACAAGAAACTAAGCTACTGCACTCCAACATATCAACAAAGCACATGGCAGCGAACTACTCTAGATGCTTGACAAAAGATGAACACTGAGATACGGCTAAATCACACAAGAGCAGGTTCAAACAAGCATGGCAAAAGGGCAAAAGATATAAGCATCACAGACTTGGAGAAAATACTAACATGTCAGGGATTAACATCAGGAAGCAATGTTTAGAGCAAGATAACAACATGCTACAGGATCAGATCATAGAAATACAAGGCATGGCATGAATCTACTCAAAGAATGTAACAAAAGTCCCTTACTGACCATAAACCAAAAGGGCATATAAAACATGATGGCACCCATGTTAACATAGCAAGTTATGTTAACAGATTCAGACTTAGTAGAAAAACTGGACCTGGCATGAACAGAATCATGAAGGCATGTTTGCGAGATCGATGCACTCAACACAAGGCATTGCATGATAGGCTAAGCATACTGCCAGCAAAAAGACATGTTCAAGAAGCTAACCATGGCAAGAACAATCTCATAGCATGCATGGATCAACTACAACAACTTTGGCAAAATTGATTAACATGTAAACAATCTGCCAGGAACATTTTATAGCAAAAGAAGAGCAATACTGAGTCATGCTAGAGTACTCCATAAATGCAAACAAGGACATGGATGGATAGAGCATAAACATATCTCAAAATAATCCTTACTGAACATACTCAAAAGAAACATGGATCTCACTTTATATCAACATGAATACATGGCATAAAAATAACAGCAGGAAAATGACAGTGAAATTCTAAGTCTCTGAAATTAGCAATATTACGAGAGCTACTTTGCATGCTTGTGATAGTCACCACATTGATCACAAAAATACATGGCATAAACCCATGTAAAGATGGAATGGCATAGCCCAAAACACATGTAGGGCTCAAGTCCATATGTAGCACACAATAATCATGGCAAAAATGACAAAAGCTCATAATCTGATAAGAATCAGGAACTAACATTTTATAGCACTCTTGCAACAGTCATTAGGGCATCAAGATGGACTCAAACAAGCATGGTGTAATGGAACAAAATAAAGAGCACATCATGATGAACATTTTGATGTATCATGCATGCAAAACGGAGCTACGGATGAGGAGTTATGATGCGATGAACAGGGCAAAAAATTACTGAGATTCTCGGGACTTGGTCGTTTTTGGAAAAAAAATACAGGCGGGCGCTGAATAGCTAACGTGTGCACCGGGCGAAGAATAAACGGGGGCCGCTCACCAGATGGGCTCGGCCCAGAGAGGAGGAAGCAGGTGGGCCGGGGAAGTCGGGCTGGACTGGTCGCATGTGGGGCCCACAAGGCTAGGGGTGGAGCTCCTCGTCCTACTCGTGCACCCGCACGAGCAGGGCGGTTACGGTGGCGCAAAGAGCAAGTCCGGCGAGGGGATGTGTTGGCGGCGGGGACTGGCGGGGATAGCGAGGTCGGGGATGGGTTGCCAGCGGCCAGATCCGGCAGTGGGCGGCCGGATCAGGGCAAGGACGGCGCTCTGGCGAGCTAGCAAGCCGGCAAGGTCGGGAGAAGCTCCGGCGACTGCGCCAGGGCCCGACATCGCGCCCAACGTCTGATCCAAGCCTGGGAGGCTCCGGTAGGCGGCACGGGGTCACCGGCGGTGAGGTGAAAAACGGCAGGGTCCGCAAGGCGACGGCGGCGCAGGCAGGCACTCCAGCGAGGAGGCGGAGGGCACCGGCGATGGAGGCACGGGCGTGCGGGAGACAGGCCGGGCGGCGGGCGTGGTCGGGCTCTGATGGGCTCGCGCGGGCCATGCTCGGGCTCTCGCGGGCCGTGCTCGGGCTCGGGCAGGCCGACGTGATGGGAGGCACAGAGAGGCGATGTGGCGAGTTGTGGTTGGCCGGAGGGTGGTGGCGGACATGTCCGGCGGTGGTAGAATTAGTCCGGCGGCGCGAGGGAGTGGCGCTAGGATTTTCATCCGCGAATTTTTCGGGAGGGGCACATATTTATAGGTAGAGGGAGCTAGGAGAGTCCAAATGAGGAGCGGTTTTCGGCCACGCGATCATGATCGAACGACTGAGAGGATGGAGGGGGTTTGGATGGGTTTTGGGCCACTTTGGAGGGGTGTTGGGCTGCAACACACACGAGGCCTTTACGGTTCCCTGGTTACCCGTTGGAGTATCAAACGAAGTCCAAATGGCACGAAACTTGACAGGTGGTCAGGTGGTTTACCAGGGCCGCTTGGCAAATCTCGGTCCAATCCGAGAATGTTCAACACCCGCACACGAAAAGAGGCAAAAGGAGGGCGCCCGAGGACATAGGTGTGTCGGATTGCAAAACGGACAACGGGGAAATGCTCGCATGCATGAGACGAACACGTATGCAAATGCGATGCACATGATGACATGATATGAAATGCATGACACACAAAAATGACAAGGAAAACAACAGCGAATAACTGGAAGACACCTGGCACAACAGTCTCGGGGCGTTAAAACACTCCACTACGAGAGGATCTCGTCCCAAGATCTAGGATGGCACCGGAGGGAAAATGGAAGAGAAAGAGAACAGGTAAAAACCTAGTTGCTTCTTTGACAAACGAGTGAAACCAAAGAACCTTGAGAGGTTGAACAAATTGGAAAGAAAGAATACAACAAAGATGAACAAAGTTGAAAGCACTCCGCTAGGAAAAAGGAACAAGGAAGAACAAATTCGGGCAGCACTCCGGTTGAAAAGTGATATGAAACTTGATAAGATGAAAAGAACTTGAGCAAGGGGCACAACACTCCGGTTAAATGGATAAGCACGAAAAGAACACGATGCTCACCACTCGAGATTATGAGAGGAGAGAGCAACAACACAATGCCTCCGTAATAAGAAAGAATATAGATCATTGAAATGAAAGGATGGAGAAGAGAATGTCAACTTATGCCACAAGTGATCTTGAAGATCCCCCTTCCAAGAAAGTTAAAACGGAGTTGAAAACAAACAACGAAAAGGATAAGCTTGATATGGACTTATAGAAGACATCTCAAAATTATGAGGAGACAACTTGCCACTAACGGAAACAATGGATTTGGATTGATATGAACAAGAAGACGAGAAACTTATTTCACCGGAAGGATAAATGAAAGACTTGGATCATTTATAAGCACCATAAATAGCAAGAATCCTTAGGGAAAGCTTTAGGTGAAATATAACCCAAGATAACTCCAATGAAGAGATTAATGGATTTAAACTACCTCATTCTTGATGACTTGTGAATCATGAAACACGAAGGAAAATTATCAAGAATGACATAACACCACCTGAAAAGATAAGAGAGAAAGAATTGCACTTCGGAATGCAAGAAGAAGAATACTTGAGCTCCTCTGAAAAGAATCTTGATGAACGCTTCGAGAAGGAAATAAATCCTTGATGAACCATCATGTAGAGCCTCCATGAAGAACTCCGGTTACAAAAGGATGATCAAACGAAAGGAAAGTGAAGTTGAAAACACAAGGTGAAGCCTTGCGATGATTTATATGGAGCTTCACGACGAGATAATGCGGAAGACCTGGAACTCCGGAAAAAGAAAGATGAACAAAAGAAATCAAGAATTTTGATGAACCTCCGGAATAAGTAATTAATCACTTGGATGAAACACGATTAAGAATTACGTTATGCATGTCCTTCACCAATTTAGATTGATGACAAGCAACGGATTTGGCATACTACTTATTCTCGTAGAAAGGATTAAGATAGCTATAGTGCCGACTTGAGAAAGTCTTCAACGAACCACCGGTAGAATTTGGAAAGCATGAATGCATTGATATGATAAACGAAGGAAGAAGAATCTTGGAAGAACCACCGTAAGAATTGAAAACGATTGAAGAAAAGATAAAGAAGACCGGGAAGAATTAGAGAATCAATGAAGATACTTGAGGGGATTTAGATACAAATGAACGAATAAAACACGAATTGATTAGAGAATACTTGAATGATGCACCGGTAAGATTTAGAGAAAGAGAGCTGAAAGCTGAGAGTGAATAAACCCGAAATGATGGCCTTCGGACAATCAAATTGAAAAGAATCTTGAATTGCTCCCGATAGGTGAAAAGAATTCTCACAATCGAAAACAATTATGAGAGGAAGGCATCAAGCTAGAACCACGAATCATCGAGAGAATGGACAAGATATAGGGAGAGAAAATCGCCTTCAGTCTTCAAAATTCGAGAATGACGATGCGAAACACCAACATGAGTTGTTAAGATACTCCGGGATGAATATTAGAAAGGTTGAACCGACGATGAAAAGAAATTGAAAGCTCTTGGAGAAATACATATGACTGATGACAATTCATTCTTACGTCAAACTTTGAAATAATTTGAGGGTAGCTCCGAGAAAATTAGAAGAGTCAGGTAAGATCCTAGAAAAAGACCTATGGGTTAGGGCCCACTCAAAAGAAACACCGTTGAATGATTACTAGAAAGGGAGAATGCACCGGTTGAATTAAATGGCTTGAATGAGATAACAACCTCGAGATATCTTGAATGGATTAGGAATGAAAGTAAAAATCTTCTGAGATATCTTCAGCACTCCGGAACAATTGAATAGCGAGAAGTGAATGATTATTAGGTGCACCGGCATGAGAAAGCATTTGAAACGAGAAAAAGGATATGGTCAACACCGAAATATTGCATTGAATCCACCGGAGAAGATAAGAGAACGGAGAATGATGAACTTGAAGCTCCGCTAGAATCTTCATGAGAATCACTGGATACGAACATTAACGGAAAAGAATGGAGAGACTTCACATCCGTAAGATGGATACTTGATTAAGAAATCTGAGTCCTTAAAGAAACAAGGGTGGGAGGGATGGAAAACAGAGACAACTTGGGATGGATGAAACGGACACCGTTGAGAAAACTGAGATTGGATCTTGCAAATGGGAAAAAATGATAGCATCATCTTGAAGAGAAACACACCATTGGAAAGAATTGACATGACAACCTCGATGATCAAGAAGGATTGTATTCACATAGAAGTATGAGAACACCACTTAGGAAAGGTATGGAATCAATACTTGACATCGAAGCAATTCGAATACCACAACTAAAAAAGAAAACAAAGGGTTGGCTAGAAAAATAAGCCGGAACAAACATATGATAGAGATTCCGTCCTTAGTTTTGGTGGTGGGGCCCACACGGGCTCGATCGTACAGCACCATCATGTACAAGGCAGTGCACATGACATACGAAGCGTCCCTGAGTCAGCATAGCCAAGGACTCGTTAAGACACAACGAGACCACTGTAAAACCAACCATGGATAGGCGGACCACTAGACGTCGAACCCCAATCTCATATCATGCATTTGTCGGAAAGATATCCTAGGAGCTACTTGAATTCCCACTTATAAACTCCCAAAACTTTCTGGTTATGCAATCGGGTGTTGGGGATACAGGGGAAGCATAATATCTCACCCAAACTAATAATTCCTACATCCAGCTGTATCCATCCTTCAACACATAACAAAGAAACCTTCGGAAATCATTTACCTCAACCTTCAAAAAGCATCCGTTATACAAGTTATGGCAATACTCCCGAACTCCCGCCCAAGTACTGGGTGGCGTCGAGGTTATCTCACCAACAACTGCATAAAAGAGATTTTCGATGTCGGCGAAACTCAGGTATTCCAGAACTGCAACGATAAAATTATGATGAGAACACCTCGGAGCTCAACTCCCTGGGACACTGCCACAACCCCTAAATGTCAGGAGGCACAAAGAACAATGTTGTCGTCACAAAACCATCGGAACGGTTCCAAGATACCCACGTGATCCTAAAAAATTAGTGAAATTTGAGGAGAGAAGAGTCAAAACTCTACGTCAGGAAGCCTCACCAGAGCGATGAAGGGACTGAGGAGTAAAAAGAATCCTACACTCTGATATATATAATCCTATAAGACTCCAAACACTTTTCTAGACTCAACAACACCATCGATTCGATCAAGCAGGAGGCTCCTAAGTCGGGGAAGGCTCTGATTACCAACTTGTAACACCCACGATGCGGCTATATCTCCCACGTATCGGAGCACGACTTAGAGGCATAACCGCATAGTAGGCATGTCGCAAGAGGGGTAATCTTTACACATCCCATGTACTGAAAATGAAAGGGATAAAGAGTTGCCTTACAATCGCCACTTCACACAAAACATAAATATAGCATTACATCATCCAGAATACAATCAAGGTCTGAATACGGAACCAAATAATGAAAGGCAACCCCTAATGCAATAGATCCCCGATCGTCCCGACTAGGCTCCACTACTGATCAACTGGAAACGAAAAAACACAACGCACACGATCTTCATCGAGCTCCTCCTTGAGCTCGGTTGTGACACCTGCATGGTTATCATCGGCACCTACAACTGGTTTTGGAAGTAATCTGTGAGTCATGGGGACTCAGCAATCTCACACCCTCGTGATCAAGACTATTTAAGCTTATGGGTAGGAAAAAGGAAGTGAGGTGGAGCTGCAGCAAGCACTAAGCATATATGGTGGCAAACATACGCAAATAAGAGCGAGAAGAGAAGCAATGCAACTACTTACGTTCAAGCATAACACAAGACTGTGTTCACTTCCCAGATCCCGCCGAGAATAGACCATCACGGCTACACACGCGGTTTATGCATTTTAATTAAGTTAAGTGTCAAGTTTTCTACAACCGGACATTAACAAATTCCCATCTGCCCATAACCGCGGGCACGGCTTTCGAAAGTTCAAAAACCCTGCAGGGGTGTCCCAACTTAGCCCATCACAAGCTCTCACGGTCAATGAAGGATATTCCTTCTCCCAGGATGACCCGATCAGACTCGGAATCCCGGTTACAAGACATCTCGACGATGGTAAAACTAGACCAGCAAAGCCGCCCGAATGTGCTGACAAATCCCGATAGGAGCTGCACATATCTTGTTCTCAAGGCACATCGGATGAGCCATATGTCGGGTAGGCATAGACCCTGGTTGCCCAGGGGGCGCCGGACATCGCTCAGGTTGGACCAACACTTAGAGAAGCACTGGCCTGGGGGGTTAAAATAAAGATGACCGTTGAGTCTATAGAACCCAAGGGAAAAAGGCTAGGTGGCAAATGGTAAAACCAAGGTTGGGCCTTGCTGGAGGAGTTTTATTCAAAGCGAACTGTCAAGGGGTTCCCATTATAACCCAACCGCGTAGGGAACTCAAAATCAAGGAACATAACACCGGTATGACGGAAACTAGGGCGGCAAGAGTGGAACAAAACACCAGGCATAAGGCCGAGCCTTCCACCCTTTACCAAGTGTATAGAAGCATTAATTAAAATAAGAGATATTGTGATATCCCAACATATCCATGTTCCAACATGGAACAAACCGCATCTTCACCTGCAACTAGCAACGCTATAAGAGGGGCTGAGCAAAGCGGTAACATAGCCAAACAACGGTTTGCTAGGAAAGGTGGGTTAGAGGCTTGACATGGCAATATTGGAGGCAATGATATAGCAAGTGGTAGGTATCGCAACATAGCAAAAGAGCGAGAAAACTAGCAAGCAAAGATAGAAGTGATTTCCAGGGTAT
The DNA here is from genome assembly GCF_003073215.2 of Triticum urartu. NCBI lineage: Eukaryota > Viridiplantae > Streptophyta > Magnoliopsida > Poales > Poaceae > Triticum > Triticum urartu. The sequence goes on from NC_053025.1 coordinate 163,491,233, forward strand.
GGTCATCTTGCCTGCAAAGTTCTCCGAGTTGACATAAGCTTGATCCTCGTAAGCGTACTCAACGGGTTCCTCGATCTCGTACTCGTCTCCCAGCTCTACCCAAGGCAAGAACACAAGCAAAGGGAACCACAATCAACCACGGTGCAATGCGCAAGCAACATGATGCAAAACATGGCATGATATACAGGATGTGATATCCAATGCATATGCGTGCTCCAGAAAGGAAAGATTGAACAAGGCATCAACTTGGCAAACCAATCATGTGTCTAGAAAGATGAGTTGATTTTGGTCGAAATCGATAAAAAGTTCACCGGAATCGGATGCACAGTTTGCAAATGGTAAGCAAAACAAGAATGGCACAATTCTGCGATTATAAACACGGTGCCATTTAGAATGCAACAAGAAACTAAGCTACTGCACTCCACCATAACAACAAAACACATGGCAGCGAACTACTCAAGATGCTTGACAAAAGATGAACACTGAGATACGGCTAAATCACATAAGAGCAGGTTCAAACAAGCATGGCAAAAGGGCAAAAGATATCAGCATCACAGACTTGGAAAAATACTAACATGTCAGGGATTAACATCAGGAAGCAATGTTTAGAGCAAGATAACAACATGCTACAGGATCAGATCATAGCAATACAAGGCATGGCATGAATCTACTCAAAGCATGTAACAAAAGTCCCTTACTGACCATAAACCAAAAGGGCATAGAAAACATGATGGCACCCATGTTAACATAGCAAGTTTCGTTGACAGATTCAGACTTAGTAGAAAAACTGGACATGGCATGAACAGAATTATGAAGGCGTGTTTGCGAGCTCGACACACTCAACACAAGGCATTGCATGACAAGCTAAGAATACTACCAGCAAGAAGACATGTTCAAGAAGCTAACCAAGAAGAACAATCTCATAGCATGCATGGATCAACTACAACAACCTTGGCAAAATTGATTAACACGTAAACAATCTGTCAGGAACATTTTATAGCAAAAGTAGAACAAGATTGAGTAATGCTAGCTAGGGTACTCCATAAATGCAAACAAGGACATGGATGGATAGAGCATAACCATATCTCAAAATCATCCTTACTGAACATACTCAAAAGAAACATGGATCTCACTGTAGCAACATGAATACATGGCATAAAAATAACAACAGGAAAATGACTTAGTGAAATTCTAAGTCTCTGAAATCAGCAATATTACGAGAGCTACTTTGCATGCTTGTGCTAGTCACCACATTGATCACAAAAATACATGGCATACACCCCTGTAAAGATGGAATGGCATAGCCCAAAACACATGTAGGGCTCAAGTCCATATGCAGCACACAATAATGATGGCAAAAATGACAAAAGCTCATAATCTGATAAGAATCAGGAACTAACATTTTATAGCACTCTTGCAAAATCCATTAGGGCATGAAGATGGACTCAAACGAGCATGGTGCAATGGAACAAAATGAAGAGCACATCATGATGAACATTTTGATGTATCATGCATGAAAATGGAGCTACGGATGAGGAGTTATGATGCGATGAACAGGGCATAAAAATTACTGAGATTCTCGGGAATTTGTCGTTTTTGGAAGAAAAAAAATACAGGCGAGCGTTGAATAGCTAACGTGTGCACCGGGCGAAGAATAGAGGGGGGCCGCTCACCAGATGGGCTCGGCCCAGAGAGGAGGAAGCAGGTGGGCCGGGGAAGGGGTGGAGCTCCTCGTCCTCCTCATTCACCCGCACGAGCAGGGCGGTTACGGCGGCGCCAGGAGGAAGTCCGGTGAGGGGAGGTGTCGGCGGCGGGGCTTGGCGGGGATGGCGAGGTCGGGGATGGGTTGCCAGCGGCGAGATCCGGTAGTGGGCGGCCGGATCGGGGCACGGACGGCGCTACGGAGAGCTAGCAAACCGGCAAGGTCGGGAGAAGCTCCGGCGACTGCGCCAGGGCCCGACGTCGCGCCCAACGTCAGATCCAAGCCTGGGAGGCTCCGGTAGGCGGCACGAGGTCACCGGCGGTGAGGTGAAAAGCGGCGGGGTCTGCAAGGCGACGGCGGCGCAGGCGGGCACTCTGGCGAGGAGGTGGAGGCCACCGGCGATGGAGGCACGGGCGCGCGGGAGACCGGCCGGGCGGCGGGCGTGGTCGGGCTCCGATGGGCTCACGCGGGCCGCGCTCGGGCTCGGGTGGGCCGGCGCGGTGGAAGGCGCGGAGAGGCGATGTGGCGCGTTGTGGTTGGCCGGAGGGCGGTGGCGGACATGTCCGGCGGTGGTAGAATTAGTCCGGCGGCGCGAGGGAGTGGTGCTAGGGTTTTCATCCGCAAATTTTTCGAGAGGGGCACATATTTATAGGTAGAGGGAGCTAGGAGAGTCCAAATGAGGAGCGGTTTCGGCCACGCGATCGTGATTGAATGACCGAGAGGATGGAGGGGGTTTGGGCCACTTTGGAGCCGTGTTGGGCTGCAACACACATGAGGCTGTATGGTTCCCCGGTTAACCGTTGGAGTATCAAATGAAGTCCAAATGGCAAGAAGCTTGACAGGCGGTCTACCGGTGGTGTACCAAGGCCACTTGGAAAATCTCGGTCCAATCTGAGAATGTTCAACACCCGCACACAAAAAGAGGCAAAAGGAGGGCGCCGGAGGACATAGGAGTGTCAGATTGCAAAACGGACAACGGGGAAAATGCTCGGATGCATGAGACGAACACGTATGCAAATGCGATGCACATGATGACATGATATGGAATGCATGACAAGCAAACAAATGACAAGGCAAACAAGAGCGAATAACTAGAAGACACCTGGCGCAACGGTCTCGGGCGTTATAGATACAGTGGGATAGCCTTCTCTCCCAACCGGCTTACGAACCGGCTTAGAGCCACAATACAACCCATCGGACGTTGAACATCATTGATACATGCCGGCTTAGCCAAAGAAGTAATGGCTCTGATCTTCTTCGGATTAGCTTCAATGCCTCTCTTAGAAACCAGAAAACCAGAGAGCTTGCATGCCGTCACGCCAAAAACGCATTTGGCTGGATTAAGCATCATCTTATAAACCCGGAGATTATCAATGGTCTCCTTTAAATCGTCTATCAATGTTTCCTTCTTTCTGGATTTCACCACAATATCATCCACATATGCATGAACATTGCGCCCAATCTGATTATGAAGACAATTCTGCACACATCGCTGGTAGGTCGTCTGGGCACTCTTGAGCCCAAAAGGCATAGACACATAACAGAAGGCTCCAAAGGGAGCGATAAAAGTTGTCTTCTCCTGGTCCTTAACTGCCACCTTGATCTGATGATAACCAGAATAAGCATCCAAAAAAATTAAACGCTCACAACCCGCCGTCGCATCAATAATTTGATCAATACGAGGGAGAGCAAAAGGATCAGCCGGACAAGCCTTATTTAAATCCATGTAATCCACACACATACGCCAAGTGCCATTCTTCTTAAGTACCAGCACTGGGCTAACCAACCACTTGGGATGAAAAACTTCAACAATGAACCCGGCCGCCAAGAGCCAGGCCACTTCTTCACCAATGGCCTTTCACCTCTCTTCATTAAAATGATGGAGAAACTGCTTCACCGATTTGAACTTTGGATCAATATTAAGACTATGCTCAGTGAGTTCCCTCGGTACACCTGGCATGTCAGAAGGCTTCCATGCAAAAATGTCCCAATTCTCACGGATGAACTCAATGAGCGCGCTTTCCTATTTCGGATCCAGACTAGCACTGATGCTGAACTACTTAGACGAATCACCAGGAACAAAGTCAACTAGCTTGGTGTCATCCGCCGATTTAAACTTCAAGGCCGGGTCATGCTCTGTAGTTGGCTTTTTCAGAGACGTCATATCAGCCGGGTCAACATTGTCCTTATAGAACTTCAATTCCTCTATGGCACAAACGGACTCCGCATAAGCTGCGTCCCCTTCTTCACATTCCAAAGCTATCTTCCGGCTTCCATGCACTGTGATAGTTCCCTTGTAACCCGGCATCTTGAGCTGTGGAAAAACATAACAAGGCCACGCCATGAACTTCGCATAAGCCGGCTGTCGGTGTCAAAACTGGCGGATCTCGGGTAGGGAGTCCCAAACTATGCGTCTAGGCCGGATGGTAACAGGAGGCAAGGGACACAAAGTTTTACCCAGGTTCGGGCCCTCTTGATGGAGGTAAAACCCTACATCCTGCTTGATTAATATTGATGATATGGGTAGTACAAGAGTAGATCTACCACGAGATCAGAGAGGCTAAAACCCTAAAAGCTAGCCTATGGTATGATTGTTGTTCTGTATGTTGTCCTACGGACTAAAACCCCTCGGTTTATATAAACACCAGAGAGGGTTAGGGTTACACAAAGTCGGTTACAATGGTAGGAGATCTGTATATCCGTATCGCCAAGCTTGCCTTCCACGCCAAGGAAAGTCCCTTCCGGACACGGGACAAAGTCTTCAATCTTGTATCTTCATAGTCCAGGAGTCCGGCTGAAGGTATAGTCCGGCCATCCAGACACCCCCTAATCCAGGACTCCCTCAGTAGCCCCTGAACCAGGCTTCAATGGCGACGAGTCCGGCGCGCAATTTGTCTTCGGCATTGCAAGGCGGGTTCCTCCTCCAAGTACTTCATAGAAGATTTTGAACACAAAGATAGTGTCCGGCCCTGCAAAATAAGTTTCCACATATTGCCATAGAGAGAAAAATATTTACACAAATCTAATCTGCTGACGTATTACGTAGTGTGACACACCACGGCCAAGCCTTTATCTGAGTTGTTTTATTATCCCACCTCAGCACGTCATGCGAGGCGGTTTCCTTGGCACGTCTTGTTAAAGCAGAGATCGTGTCCCCTTATTCCGGGATTCTCATCAATACGGGCGTGGGTAACCCAACCGCGCCATTAATTACGGCGCTTGGAGATAAGCGAGTTTTACCAGGCTGGTGGGGACACGTAGTTGCGTCCACCCATATAAGGGGATAAGGATCCACCTTTTCACCTACGCCTTCTTCCTCCTTTGCCTATCCATTTTTGCGCCCTCGAGCTCCAGCGCCCAAGTCCGCACTCCCCACCTCAACCTTCTCCAGTCATGTCTGGAGCGGGAGGCAAGTGGATGGTCTCCTCTGTTACGGAGGGACACATCAAAAGACTAAGGAAGGCCGGATACTTGTCCAACGACATTGCGCACCGGCTTCCCAAAGAGGGGAAGTTCATCCCTACCCCTAGGCCCCATGAGAGGGTGGTGTTCCTCCCCCATTTCCTCCGCGGACTGGGTTTCCCTCTCCACCCATTTGTCCGGGGGCTCATGTTCTACTATGGCCCGGATTTCCATGATCTGGCCCCGAACTTTGTCCTCAACATCTTGGCGTTTATCGTCGTGTGCGAGGCCTTACTCCGCATCCGCCCCCATTTCGGCCTATGGCTCAAGACTTTTAATGTCAAGCCGAAGGTGGTGCGCGGCAACCAGGCGGAGTGCGGAGGCGCCATGGTGGGCAAGATGCCCAACATCTTATGGCTCAAGGGCTCCTTTGTGGAGACCCTGAAGGGGTGGCAATTAGGGTGGTTCTACATCACCAAGCTGCGCGACCCTAAGTGGGTCGCATCCCCCGAGTTCCGATTCGGACCCCCAACGCGGCTCACGTCCTAGAAAGAGACGGGCCTGTCGTGGGGTAAAAAAGGAGAGATGACCGGACTCCAAACATGCATCCAAACCCTGGTGGACAAGCAGCTCAAGCTTGTCAACGTAGTCCAGGTTATGCTCATCCGTCGGATCCTCCCGTGTCAACAACAGGCTTTCAACCTGTGGGAGTTTGACCCGGTGCGGCACCGAACTCTGAGCAGGCTCTTCGACACGACGTATGAAGATGCCTGGAAGGTGCTTTTCAAAGGTGTCGAGGCCCCCACATCCGCTACCGAGGATCGCGGATTCAGCATGCAGCATCACGCTCGTGCGGTAAACTATTTTTACCTTCTACAGGGTATCAGTTTTTCATAGTTTGACTCCATGCGGGATCTAAGCTCCCTTACCTTTGGCAGGATTGGCAGGAGACGTCCGGACAAATCAACTGTCCAGCTCCTTTGCCCGAAGGCCCAGCGGACGCCCGTTTGGCGAAGTTGCTGGTTCCGGCACCCTATGTGGTGCCGGAGAAGAAGGCCAAGAAGAAGGCCGCGGGGACTCGAAAGAGTGCCCGGCGCCAGGAGGTGTTGGATCCATCATCCGACGGCTCCAAGACGCACTCCTCCCACGAAGACGAGGAGGAGGAAGAAGAGACCTCTCCCCCCCCCAGCGGGGGAAGGGAAGAAAAGGAAGGCCGCCCCAACTAGGGAGGCCGAAGGGTCCAAGAAGGGAAGAACCCTTCCTCTGGACTACTCCACCGACGCCGACGACGGCGAAGAGGAGTGGCCGCACAGGGCCAAGCCCCTGGCGAAATCGTAAGTATCCGGATACCAGAGTAATTCATAGTATTCCTTCATTGCACAGCTTTCCCTTATGTCGAATATGATTATGCGGCCCACCCAAAGACCGGCTCGACGCGTCGTCGAGCAGTTCACTGGACTCGTCGGATGTGAACTCGCTTCCGACGGCTTCCTCCCCCCGCCCTACGGACGATGCCGAAGTGTTCTCCCAACAGGTTCCAAGCCAGGAGGAGGTGGTCCTGGAAGCGCCGCAAGGCGACCTCCCGGACTCCAGGGGTGAAGGGGATAAAATCTCCCAGGGCTCCAAGTCCGGCTCTAGGCCGCGACACCGCTCCGGAACCTTCAAAGGTTCCAGAGTCCGGCGGGCGACCTCCTTCCAAGAGGAGTAGGCCCTCCATGCCGGTGACCCCTGTCCAACCGGAGGCGCCGGACAATCTGTTGGAGGCGCTCCAAGGCGCTTCCATCGATGAGGAGCACGGCACCATTATGAGTGCGGTGGTCCAGAAGGTTCAGTCCGCCAAGAGCGGACTGACTGGAGCTTGTACTAGCCTTTTAACAGGCTTTGAGGTAAGTAAAGAATGTGTAAATAATATTACCGCATAGACAATAGCCCCTGATGCTCTGTTTGGCATTCGGGAAGAAAAGCCGAATAGAGGATCAAATAGAATTCACAGGAGTCTAACAAAAAGGAGTCAATATGCGTATTCAGGCATCTCTGCTTGCGTCCGCCGCACTAACTACGGAAGTGGACACGCTAAAGCAGAACCTTGAGCGGTCCGAGCAAGAGCTCGAGCGTGCCAAGAAGCAGCTCGAGGATAATGAAGGTAAGAAATACCTTGTTTAAATATATATAAAAAGGTGCAATTGCAAAAAATGACAGGATTATCGTGGCTATTGTAGGGGCCACGTCTGAGGTGGCAACCCTTAAGCAAGCGCTGCTCGAGGCCGAGAAGAGGGCGACCACGGAGCGCACCGAGCGGGAGAAGTATGAGGCCCGGGTTGGCAAGGTGCGGCAAGAGCTCCAGGTTCTCATGAAAAAACATGAGAGTTTGGAGCTTGACTCAAAGACGCGAGCGTTTGAGCTCGCGGCGGCTATTGAAAATGCCAAGTCTGCCAAGGTCGAATCCTAGAAGACCCTCCAGGAGTTGGATGAGGTGAAGAAGATAGTGGCGGGTAAGGCATTCTTTATGCAAAGCAAACACATAAATGTGAGTTACTTGTTACTTACCTGAATCTGGAGCTCTCCAGGAGCGTTCACAGATGTTCCCCGGAGCGTGTCCGATGCCGCCGCATTCTATCGAGCCGAGGAGGGCAGCTCGACAGAGAAGGTGTTCTGGTCTCAGTATGCTGAGGCCGGACACCCCGTGCCCCTGAGCGACCAGATGAAGCAACTCGTCGAGCTCCACAAGGCGGCCGAATAGGCCATGAAGGGCCTCATAGTTCGGCTGTGGCCTGGAGAGGCTCTGCCTGGGAGCTATTTCGGGCTGGTGCGGCGGCTGGTGGAGGCCTGTCTAAGGCTCGAAGTCATCAAGCGCTCCGTCTGCATTGAAGGTGCCCGTAGGGCCCTTGCCCCTGCTAAGGTGCACTGGGGCAAGCTGGATGCTGAGAAGCTTATTAAGGACAGGCCACCGCCGGGGAAAGAGCATCGCAAGCCCGAGAATTATTATAAGGATGTTCTGAAGGGTGCCTGCCTTGTGGCGGATGAATGTTCCAGGGATGTAATTTTTGAGTAAAACTTGCTCGTTTTGTCCTGTGCGCTGAAAACTTGTTCATATGCGCTAAGCAATGTTGTTGGAATTTAAAATATTACCTTCTGTGCGGCTGTTTATCAATTCTGAGAGATGGCGAGTCGTCGGCTTCTGCCCCTGTGCCGCTAGTGCTGGGGTGTTCGGGGATAAACCTGAGAGCTCTTTTTCCCATGTTTGGGTCCTTCGAGGGAGGCGCTCAGCCCAACGAACAAGGCAATTGGACTATAATGCGTGAACACTCTCACTTAGCCATAGAATTCTATAATTTTAAATTTTGGCGAAGCCCCTGGTATTCGGAAGACCGAGTTCGGGGCGCTATCCATGCCTTGGCCGGACAGAGCCGACTCCTCGCTCTAAGCGGCATAAGTCTTTAAGGACTCGAAAAAACCTCTCGAACAGCGACCAGCTCTCGCTTCATCATGACAGTCAGTTTTAGCTTTCTCCACTGAGGTGCTCGGCCCAGCTCAACTGGGGCACAATCGCAGTGGTTCTCCTAGTGCTACCTTAGCCGATAGCGGAACGTAAGGCACCAAAACATAGGAGCCGGGAAAACCCAACTATTGACCCAAGACATGATTCGGAGCCGATGCATATAATGCTATAAGTTCGGGGTGCCGCACTTGTTAAAGTGTTCGGACTTCTCACACCATATTGAGGGGTACTAAAGCCCCTGGCGTATTTTGGCCGTACCAAAGTATACGGGTGCAACATGTCATTAAGGAACATATATTTACAGAAAAAGAGTAATGCAAAAATAGACAAAAGCTATGCATTGTTTATTAAAAAGAGCTGCGATCAAAGCAGAACAATACAAATAATGCGATAAGCAAAAGGTTGGACTATTTAACATGTCCGTTCCAGGGGCAGGCTGCAGAATGGTATGCGAAACAGGTATACTGCTCGTGATAGAGACCACCTGGGAGTTCCGTAATGCGGCGTGGCTTGTCTGCTTCCCTGGTTCTTGCATCGTTTGTGCGGCGATTGAACTACCGAACAGACCTTCCGAAGAGTGGAGTCCTGAAAGTAAGAGAAAATTAAAGAATCGGCAGCCCCTGGTGCGGTCTAAGCCGTGTTTCGGGAGTGCAGTGATGGTGCCCCTCCCCCTGTACCCAAGGTATTTCTAGAGCGTAGTTATGTACGCGAAGCACTGGTGTTCCATTTTTGCGAGGGCTGGGGTTGGGGCCGCATTGCTATGCCTTCTCGGAACGTGCCAGGCGGTCTTGTTGTAGGTTACTCTGGGCGCACTTGACGGTGTACGGACGTTTAATGACCGGATTGGAGAATTGCCTGGAGAGGCTACTTTGTGCTTCCGCTACAAGGGTCGCCGTGTGCTCCTCTGTTCGGAGGGAGCGTTTGGTGTTTCCATTGACCGTAATTACTCCTCGAGGGCCTGGCATCTTGAGCTTAAGGTATGCGTAGTGCGGTACCGCATTGAACTTGGCGAATGCGGTTCGCCCGAGCAGTGCGTGATAGCCACAGCGGAATGGGACTATGTCGAAGATTAACTCCTCGCTTCGGAAATTATCCGGAGATCCGAAGACCACTTCAAGTGTGACTGAGCCTGTACAGTTGGCCTCTACACCTGGTATTACGCCTCCAAAGGTCGTTTTGGTGGGCTTAATCCTCGAGGGATCTATGCCCATTTTCCGCACTTTATCCTGGTAAAGCAGGTTCAGGCTGCTGCCGCCATCCATAAGGACTCTAGTGAGATGAAATCTGTCAATAATTGGGTCTAAAACCAATGCGGCGAATCCGCCGTGACGGGTGCTAGTGGGATGGTCCCTTCGATCAAAGGTGATCGGGCAGGAGGACCATGGGTTGAACTTTGGGGCGACTGGCTCTATCACGTATACGTCCCTTAACGCGCGCTTCCGCTCCCTCTTGGGGATGTGGGTTGCGTATATCATGTTCACTGTCCGCACTTGTGGGGGAAAACCCTTCTGTCCATTGTTGTTCGGAGGCCGGGGCTCTTCATCGTCATCGCTATGCAGCCCCTTGTCTTTATTTTCGGCATTTAACTTGCCTGCCTGCTTGAACACCCAACAATCCCTGTTGGTGTGATTGGCCGGCTTTTCGGGGGTGCCATGTATTTGGCACAAGCGGTCAAGTATTCGGTCCAAACTGGACGGGCCCCTAGGATTTCTGTTGAATGGCTTTTTCCGCTGACCGGATTTATAGCCTTTGAATCCGGCATTAACTGTCGTATCCTCAGCATTGTCGCCGTTAATGCGGCACTTCTGCTTGTTACGACGCGACCTGCCACTACTGTCCCTGGTATCCGGATTACCAGGGTTCTTGGTTATATTGTTGCTACGAGCAAGCCAGCTGTCTTCTCCCGCGCAAAAGCGGGTCATGAGTGTCGCGAGTGCTGCCATAGATTTCGGCTTTTCCTGTCCAAGGTGCCGGACAAGCCACTCATCGCGGATATTGTGCTTGAAGGCTGCTAGGGCCTCTGCGTCCGTACAGTCCACTATTTGATTTTTCTTTGTTAGGAACCGTGTCCAGAATTGCCTGGCCGATTCCTCTGGCTGCTGAATTACATGGCTTAGGTCATCGGCGTCTGGTGGTCGCACATAAGTGCCCTGGAAGTTGTCGAGGAATGCGGCTTCCAGGTCCTCCCAACAACTGATTGATCCTGTTGGCAAGCTGTTAAGCCAATGCCGAGTTGGTCCTCTAAGCTTGAGTGGGAGGTATTTGATGGCGTGGAGATCATCGCCGCGGGCCATGTGGATATGAAGGAGATAATCCTCGATCCATACCGCAGGATCTGTTGTGCCATCGTATGATTCGATGTTATGGGTTTGAAACCCTCGGGGATTTGATGATCCATTACTTCGTCTGTGAAGCATAGTGGGTGTGCGGCGCCTCTGTACTGGGCTATATCACGACGTAGCTCCAATGAGCTTTGTCTACCATGTTCGGCCCAACCGGATTTGTGTCCGGCGTGACGGTTATCGTCTCGAGTTGTGGGGCGCCCACGTGATCCGTAGATCGATCTTGTTTGCCTTGCCTTGTCCTCCAACATATCTCGCAAGTCTGGCGCGTTTTCCCATCCCTTGGTACGGGGTGCGGCTTGAGTGGAGGGCTGAGAGGCCTCTCTGTCACGGCCACGAGGTGGCCGGTCGGCCGTATCTGGTGATGTAGGTTTAAGTGCTTCCTCTCTAATCGGGGTAGCAACCTGCGCTTTGGGTAGCTCTTGGAGGGGCGTTCGAGTTTATGCTCTTCGGCCCCAAGGATTTCAGTCCATTTGTCGACTAGAAAATCTTGATTAGGTCTAAGCTATTGCTGTTTTTTCTTGAGGCTTCTTGCCGTGGCCATAAGCCTGCGTTGAAACGCTCTTGCTCGACGGGATCCTCTGGCATGACGAATTCGTCGTCGTCGAGGCTTGCCTCATCTTCGGAGGGAGGCATATAATTATCGTCCTCGACCTCTCTGTTTGCCGCTCTCTCATGAGGGATGGCTTCTCCGTCCTCCTGTGCTGAATCTTGCTGGAGGGGGTTTTCTTCGGCACTCTCCGGAGTACTATTATCTCCCGTGCTGGAATCGCCGTATTTGCTTTGGCGGGATTTTGAGCGGTGCCGCTGACGCCGACGCTTAGGCTGTTTCTTGGAGGGGTCATCCTTCGCCGTTCCATCGCCATCTCCTTCTTTTGGAGTGTCCACCATGTATATGTCATATGACGAGGTGGCTTTCCAGGGCCCAATAGGCGCTGGTTCTTAATCGTCTCCTACATCGGCGTCCATACCGTCGATGTCTTCGAAGTCGATGTCGAGCATGTCGGTTAAATTGTCGATAGTGGCTACAAAGTGGGTGGTGGGTGGGCTTTGAATTTCTTCATGGTCCGTATCCCAACCTTGCTGACCGTAGTTCGGCCAGGGCTCTCCTGATAAAGAGAGAGACTTTAGTGTCTTCAGAATATCGCTGAAAGGCGAGTGCTGAAAGATGTCCGTGGTCGTAACTCCATGATCAGCGCCCAATCGGATTCGTTTGGCAGGGGCGCAGAGGGTTCAGAGTCCGGAGAGGAGTCTGGCTCCTTGGAGTCACGAGTCTCGCGGAGTGCGGGGCTGGTGTTCGGCTCGATCGCCGTTGGGATCGCAGCCCCCGAGGTGGCGCCCAACCATCTCCTCGATTGGCGCAGTTGGCTCCGAATTAAGGGTCAAAGCCGATGCGGGTGCGGCCTCCAGGGCACTATCTGGCGGCAGAGCCAGATCATGCTCATCGTGACAGTGCGGAGCGCTCGGCAGTGGCTCGAATCCGTCGAGGATCAAGTCCCCGCGGATGTCAGCCATGTAGTTTAAACTTCTAAATCTGACCTGACGGCCAGGGGCATAGCTTTCGATCTGCTCCAGATGGCCAAGTGAATTGGCCCGCAGTGCGAAGCCGCCGAAGACGAAGATCTGTCCGGGGAGAAAGGTCTCACCCTGGAATTCATCGCTATTGATGATCATAGGAGCCATCGAGCCTGACGGCGACGACACAGAGGAACTCTCAATGAAAGCACCAATGTCGGTGTCAAAACTGGCGGATCTCGGGTAGGGGGTCCCGTACTGTGCGTCTAGGCCGGATGGTAATAGGAGGCAAGGGACACGAAGTTTTACCCAGGTTCGGGCCCTCTTGATGGAGGTAAAACCCTACGTCCTGCTTGATTAATATTGATGATATGGGTAGTACAAGAGTAGATCTACCATGAGATCAAAGAGGCTAAAACCCTAGAAGCTAGCCTATGGTATGATTGTTGTTCTGTATGTTGTCCTACGGACTAAAACCCCCCAGTTTATATAGACACCGGAGAGGGTTAGGGTTACACAAAGTCGGTTACAATGGTAGGAGATCTGTATATCCGTATCGCCAAGCTTGCCTTCCACGCCAAGGAAAGTCCCTTCCGGACACGGGACGAAGTCTTCAATCTTGTATCTTCATAGTCCATGAGTCCGGCTGAAGGAATAGTCTGGCCATCCGGACACCCCTTAATCCAGGACTCCCTCACTGGCCGCCCAAACAGAGCGTGATACGGGCTTTGAATCTTGACCACCTCAAAGGTTAATGTCTCAGCCCGGGAATCATATTCATCCCCAATGGCGACCTTCAAAGCAATCTTGCCTACAGGATATGCCGACTTACCAGGCACCACTCCATGGAAAACAGTATTGGACGGCTTAAGATTTTTATCAGTCAACCCCATACGACGGAAAGTATCATAATAAAGGATATTAATGCTGCTACCCCCATCCATGAGTACCTTAGTGAACTTGTACCCTCCAACCTGAGGTGCCACAACCAAAGCCAGATGACCCGGATTATCAACCCAGGGCGGGTGATCCTCTCGACTCCACACAATGAGTTGCTCAGACCATCACAAGTAACAAGGAATCACCGGCTCAATGGCATTCACAGTCCTTTTATGGAGCTTCTGATCCCGCTTGCATAAACTCATGGAATCCAGAGTTAGAACTGTCACCACCATAACCCGGACCATGAGAGCCGGATCCTGAGCCGCCACCTGGCCAATGATTGTATTGAAAAAGATTGGAATTTTTGTACTCCATAATGAAGCAATCCTTCCAAAGGTGAGTGGACGGCCTTTCACGTGTACCATGCCTCGGGCAGGGTTGATTCAGCATTTGCTCAAGATTGAAGCCTGATCCCCCAAGCCATGGGGACGGCTTACCCTTACAATGCTGACCATTATTCTGCGCATTGGTGTTAGCCACAAAGTCCAAATTGTTATCAGCTTTGTTCTTATCGTTGCCTCCCTGACTCACTAGGTTATGATGCTGCTCTCTGGTGTTGCTCCTCTTCTTTCCCTTTCCCATCTTTTAATCATCATACTCGGGGTCCTTGGTACCATCCGAGTCAGCATACTTAACCAGAGCTGTCATCAGCTCCCCCATATTACTGCAGAGGCGCTTGAGCCGCCCTAGCTTTTGTTTGAGGGGCAAAAAACGAAAATTCTTCTCCAACATCGAGACTGTTGAGTCAGCGTTGATTTGATCCGAGGAATGCAAGATGGTTGAGACTCGTCGCACCCAGTGGGTTGTTAACTCGCCCTCTTCCTGGACGCAGGCATCCAGATCCATAATTGACATAGGCTGCTTGCATGTATCCTTAAAATTTTGAATAAAATGGGCCTTCAACTCGGCCCATGACCCGATGGAGTTAGCCGGTAACCCCTTCAACCAAGTGCGGGCCGTCCCGTCCAACATCATGGTGAAATATTTAGAACACGCAGCATCGCTAACTGATAACCCACAAGTATAGGGGATCGCAGCAGTTTTTGATAAGAGTGTCGAACCCAACGAGGAGCTAAAGGCAGAACAAATATTCCCTCAAGTTCTATCGACCACCGATACAACTCTATGCATGCTTGACGTTCGCTTTACCTAGAACAAGTATGAAACTAGAAGTATTTTGTAGGTGTTTTTGGATAGGTTTGCAAGATAATAAAGAGCAAGTAAATAAAAAGTAGGGGCTGTTTTAGGTAAAGACACAACTAAGTTAGTTTTAGTAAAGAGCTTTTTGTTACGAGAAAGTTATTTGTCCCTACGCAATCGATAACTAGACCGGTAATCATTATTGCAATTTTATATGAGGGAGAGGCATAAGCTAACATACTTTCTCTACTTGGATCATATGCACTTATGATTGGAACTCTAGCAAGCATCCGCAACTACTAAAGATCATTAAGGTACAACCCAACCATAGCATTAAAGCATCAAGTTCTCTTTATCCCATATGCAACAACCCCCTTACTCGGGTTTGTGTTTCAGTCACTCACGCAACCCACTATAAGCAAATCATGAACGTATTGCAACACCCTACAGCGGGGATCCCTCACGCTTGCGCGACACGGAGAGCACCATAGGACAGCACCAATAATAAAACATGCAACTCAAACCAATCTTGATCATCAAATAGCCCATAGGACAAAACGGATCTACTGAAACATCATAGGATAGCCATACATCATTGGGAAATAATATATAGCGTTGAGCACCATGTTTAAGTAGAGATTACAGTGGGTAAGAGAGAGGTTACACCGCTGCATAGAGGGGGGAAGAGTTGGTGATGATGGCGGTGAAGTTGTTGGTGAAGATTGTGGTGATGATGATGGCCACGGCAGCGTTCCGACACCACCGGAAGATAAGGGGAGAGGGGGCCCCTTTGTCTTCTTCTTCCTTGACCTCCTCCCTAGATGGGAGAAGGGTTTCCCCTCTGGTCCTTGGCCTCCATGGCATGGGAGGGGCAAGAGCCCCTCCAAGATTGGATCTGTCTCTCTGTCTCTCTCTGTTTCTGCGTTCTCAGATTCTACCCTTTCACCGTTTCTTATATTCCCGGAGATCCATAACTCTGATTGGCTGAAATTTTAACACAATCTCTATCCGGATATTAGCTTTCTTGAGGCGAAAGAATGGCATCAACCGCCTTACGGGGTGGCCATGAGGCTCAGGGGTGCGCCTGCCCCCCTGGGGCGCGCCCCCTGCCTCGTGGCCCCCTCTGGCATCGTCTTGCATGGATTTTTCTTCCCAAAAATCATATATATTCCAAAAAAATCTCAGTCAGTTTTTATCCCGTTTGGACTCCGTTTGATATGGATATTCTGCGAAACAAAAAACATGCAACAAACAGGAACTGGCACTAGGCACTGGATCAATATGTTAGTCCCAAAAATAGTATAAAAAGTTGCCAAAAGTATATGAAAGTTGAATAATATTGGCATGGAACAATCAAAAATTATAGATACGACGGAGACGTATCAGCATCCCCAAGCTTAATTCCTGCTCGTCCTCGGGTAGGTAAATGATAAAAAAGATAATTTTTGATGTGGAATGCTACGTAACATAATCTTGATCACATATCTAATCATGGCATGAATATTAAGACACGAGTGATTCAAACCAATAGTCTATCATTTGACATAAAAACAATAATACTTCAAACCCACTAATAAAGCAATCATGTCTTTTCAAAATAACAGGGCCAAAGAAAGTTATCCCTACAAAATCATATATTCTGGCTATGCTCCATCTTCACCACACAAAATATTCACATCAAGCACAATCCCGATGACAAGCCGAGCAATTGGTTCATACTTTTTAGCACGCTTCAGCATTTTCAACCATCACGCAATACATGAGCGGGAGCCATGGATATAGCACTATAGGTGGGATAGAATGGTGGTTGTGGAGAAGACAAAAAGGAGAAGATAGTCTCACATCAACTAGGCATATCAACGGGCTATGGAGATGCCCATCAATAGATATCAATGTGAGTGAGTAGGGATTGCCATGCAACGGATGCACTAGAGCTATAAGTGTATGAAAGCTCAAACTGAAACTAAGTGGGTGTGCATCCAACTTGCTTGCTCATGAAGACCTCGGGAATTTGAGGAAACCCATCATCGGAATAAACAAGCCAAGTTCTATAATGAAAATTCCCACTAGTATATGAAAGTGATAACTCAAGAGACTCTCTATATGAAGAACATGGTGCTACTTTGAAGCAAAAGTGTGGTAAAAGGATAGTAACATTGCCCCTTCTCTCTTTTTCTCTCATTTTTTTAATTTTTTTAATTTTTTGGGCCTTCTCTTTTTTTGATCTTTCTCTTTTTTTTTTTTCCGGAGTCTCATCCCGACTTGTGGGGGAATCATAGTCTCCATCATCCTTTCCTCACTGGGGCAATGCTCTAATAATGATGATCATCACACTTCTATTTACTTACAACTCGATACTAGAACAAAGATACACTACTAGGGAAAATCCTAGAAGTAGCGCTGGTTTTTGGCCTATCAGTAGCGCGGGTAAGCACGCTACTGATAAGGCGCTACAGCTGATGCTTAGCAGTAGCGCCTACTGGCACTGGCTACTGCTATATCTACTTAGTAGTAGCGCTTTCCACGTCAATCGCTACTGCTAATTATTAGTAGCGCTTTCGAAAACAACCACTACTACTATTATTCCCTATTCCATTTCTTTTCAATTTTAGGTCGTATTCATATACCTGTATACAATTTTTCATACAGTAGCAATTTAGAGATTGTTTTTACATCGTAATGAGTTATTAAATCACTAGGTGAAAGAACCTTGGATTAGTTTCAAGTGCATGGATCCAAAGTAACCAATTGTCACTTTGGATCCATCCATTTGAAACTAATCGGCGGTTCTTTCACCCAATGACATAATAACTTCTCATCATCATCATAATATCATTAACAACTTATCATCATAATATATCATTGTCATATAACTCCTCATAATCATCATTTTCGTCCATGATGGGACATCATATAACAACTTCGTCACTAGTTATAATAACAACTCATCCTCATCATCATCATAATACTCATAGTCACTACTCTTACTCAGCATCACCATCAAGTCTAAGACAATGTAGTCATATATAATCAACACTAACTAATTGTTCTTAATACTTAGGACCTACTCCTCTCTCCTAGCTAAAATACCATAAAACAGATAAACCGGTCCTTCACCATAATGAAGAATGGACATAAACCTATCTCCAACTTGTGGATTGCGCACATTCATTTTGTCTCCAATTATTTGCGTGTGTGCATTCATCACTTTGCTCCATTCTTTGATTTTGATCCTTCCATCATTTGAAGAAATCGAGTATGCAGTATGGTAAGCCTCCGAAGGAGTTGGTCGTAAGCTAACCATATGCATATCACCTTCGGTAAATAGCATGTCAGGCAAAACCTGCTTCGGGAGCCTCTGTTCAAAAATGAAATAGTAACATATATAGTTAGCAATGGTTTACTTAAGAATAATATATGCAATGAAGTTACCATCATTAACAAAATCTTACCAAGTTTTTAGCAATGAAGTTATCATCAAGCAATGTATGGACTAGTGGCACGTATCTAGTATAATTTGGGCTGATAGAGTGACTGGTTTTGAAGGCCTCAACATCTTCTATGAATGAGACAAGATAACCTTTCTCCTCACAATTAAGCTTGGAGTCATAGCTGTAGTATGTGTTGTCTAGTATCTTCCGTGTATTTCTTGAAGATAAGAAATAAGCTGAAAATTATAAATAAATAAGTTTAGTATGGATGAACACCAAATATTTTTAAATTAACAACATAAATTACTGAACTTAACAAATTAGTTTGACAAACTCACATGTAGGCAAAACTG
The DNA here is from genome assembly GCF_003073215.2 of Triticum urartu. Classification (NCBI taxonomy): domain Eukaryota; kingdom Viridiplantae; phylum Streptophyta; class Magnoliopsida; order Poales; family Poaceae; genus Triticum; species Triticum urartu. Next base: position 163,509,559 of record NC_053025.1, read on the forward strand.
GAGGCATATCCACATCCACCTAGATGTCGATATTATCATCATCATAATCTTCGGGACAAATATCAAATCTTATTCGCATTCCCTCCTCAAATCCATATGCCTTGCAGAGAGCTTCCCTTTAGAGCAACTGAAATGGGAGCGATCGACCGCATTGTAGAACTTAACCAGAAACTCATAACCATGTTTAGTTCTTAAGTGAGCCCTCCTCGTCTCCAGATTCTCAAAGTCATCTAAACCAAAACCAAGATTCTCCAATACATATGGTCTAGCATGGCACGGGATGTACTAATCGAATTGAAAAAAATCCATAAATTACACGTTGAACAAAAGAAGCACAAGTGATGATATTAATTACGATGAAATGCTTGTCGTTGCTTACCGTACAAACATCGAAGGTCTCTTCCAGCTTCACGGTAAAAAACCTATCATTTTGCAGGTGAGGAAACGTGTCGCACACACCCCGGTCATCATAGCAGTACCCGCACTCCGGTATCCCATCATCATCAGACATCTCCTGTGTTCAAAATTCAGAGATTATAACTCGACAGCAGAACCCAAAAAATCCGGCATGACCTTTGCTAAAAAAGGACACGTCGAGCGCCTAAAATTTGCCAGAACGGAAATTAATCAACACTCCGGCAAAACATAGGCCACTTATCGATGGTCATTGCATTTCAATGATTCAAAATATGAAAAAAAAACATTCGAAAATATCTTATATAAAATCCTAACACTAATTAAACTAGTTTTATTAACTACTTAGTAAATAAACTAGTTTTTAACTACTTACAAAATAAACTAGTTCTATTAAGCACTTACTAAATAAACTAGGTCCATTAAGCACTTAATATAAATAAGCTAGTTATATTAATCACTTGCTAAATAAACTAGTTACCTATGATTTGCAAAAACAGAGACAAGGGAGGGAGGGAGGAGAGAGGAGGGGTAGGGGCGGTCGAAGGAGGAGGGGGAGGGGCTGGCCGGAGGAGGAGGAGGAGGAGGGAGGGGCGGTGGGAGGAGGAGGAGGAGGGAGGAGGGGGCGGCCGCAGGCGGAGGGAGGAGGCGCGGTAGGAGGAGGAGGGAGGAGGGCGCGGTGGGAGGAGGAGGGACGGAAGGAGGGAGTACCTCGGTGGCGGACGGACGACGGCAGCGGCAGCGACGAACGACAATGGTTATCGGCACGGGCGAGAGTGACTGAGAGGGAGAGTGAGTGAGAGAGAGAGAGGGTCAGCCGCGTGGGGATAAGGTAGGGTTAGTAGTAGCGCGGGTATGAAAAGGCGCTGCAGGTAAGGAGAATAGCAGTAGTGCGGTACGGTGTAAGGCGCTACTGCTATAACTAGCTGGACGGTGAGGTCATGGCAATTAGAGCAGTAGCGCGGTTTAGAGATGACGCGCTACTGCTATTTTTCTTTCAGCAGCGCGTTTTTCCGGCACGCGCTGCTGCTAAATAGCAGTAGCGTCGTATTTTGGAGAGGCTGCTGGTAATATTCTGTGTATAAGGTTTTCCCTAGTAGTGATATGACTCTATATGAATGCCTCCGGCAGTGTACCGGGATGTGCAATGATCTAGCATAGAAATGACATCAAAAAAACGGACAAGCCATGAAAACATCATGCTAGCTATCTTACGATCATGCAAAGCAATATGACAATGAATGCTCAAGCCATGTATATGATGATGATGGAAGTTGCATGGCAATATATCTCAGAATGGCTATGGAAATGTCATGATAGGTAGGTATGGCGGCTGTTTTGAGGAAGGTATATGGTGGGTTTATGGTACCGGCGAAAGTTGCACGGTACTAGAGAGGCTAGCAATGATGGAAGGGTGAGAGTGTGTATAATCCATGGACTCAACATTAGTCATAAATAACTCACATACTTATTGCAAAACTTTATTAGCCCTTGAAGCAAAGTACTACTACGCATGCCCCTAGGGGGATAGATTGGTAGGAAAAGACCATCGCTCGTCCCCGACTGCCACTCATAAGGAAGACAATCAATAAATACATCATGCTCCGACTTCATTACATAACGGTTCACCATACCTGCATGCTATGGGAATCACAAACCTCAACACAAGTATTTCTACTAATCCACAACTACCCACTAGCATGACTCTATCACCATCTTTATATCGCAAAACTATTGCAAGGAATCAAACATATCATATTCTGTGATCTACAAGTTTTATGTAGGATTTTATGACTAACCATGTGAATGACCAGTTCCTGTCATCTCTCTAAATATATATAAGTGAAGCAAGAGAGTTTAATTCTTTCTACGAAAGATATGCCCACGCTCTAATAAATATAAGTGAAGCAAAAGATCATTCTACAAATGGCGGTTTTCTATGTAAAGAGAAACAGGCAATCCAAACTTCAAATGATATAAGTGAAGCACATGAAGCATTCTATAAAGCCATACTCAAAAGATATAAGTGAAGTGGATAGAGAATTCTATAAATCAACCAAGGACTATCTCATACCAGCATGGTGCATAAAAGAAAAGTGAAAACTAAATGCAAAAGACGCTCCAAGATTGCACATATCGCATGAACGAAACGAATCCGAAAACATACCGATACTTGTTGAAGAAAGAGGGGATGCCTTCCGGGGCATCCCCAAGCTTAGACGCTTGAGTATCCTTGAATATTTACTTGGGGTGCCTTGGGCATCCCCAAGCTTGAGCTCTTGACTCTCTTCCTTCTTCTCACATCGAGACCTCCTCGATCTTCGAACACTTCATCCACACAAAACTTCAACAGAAAACTCGGTAAGATCCGTTAGTATAATAAAGCAAATCACTACTTTAAGTATTGTTGCAAACCAATTCATATTTTGTTTTTGAATTTTGTCTACTGTAATATAACTTTTTCATGGCTTAATCCACTGATATAATTTGATAGTTTCATCAAAACAAGCAAACTATGCATCAAAAACTGAATATGTCTAAAACAGAACAGTCTGTAATAATCTGAACATTCACCATAATTATGATACTTGAACAATTCTGCCAAATTTAGGAAAAATAAAAAATTTGTATAGAAAGACAGTGCAAAAATAATCAGAACCATTTGACGTTCCAGCTAAAAATGTAAAATCGTGCACTTCAGCCAAAGTTTCTGTCCTGCATCGTACAAACCATCAAGCAAATGTAAACATCCTAAAGGCAAATCTTGGCACATTATTTTTATAATAAAATGGAATTGTACAAGGGGATAATTATTTTTGTTGAAAAGTTTCTGTAATCAAGATTCAGAAAGTTGCCGTGAGCATGAACAAAGTTCAAGGAGCTCTCCCACTTCAACAATGCTTGTCTTTCTCACTTTCACTTTCCTTTTTGAAAAAGTTTTGGGTTCCCCTCTTTATTTTTGTTGTTTTTAAACTATATGAAAGCACTCAACAGAAATAAATGACTCTCTAAAACTTCTGGGTTGTCTCCCTAGCAGCGCTTTTCTTTAAATCCATTAAGCTAGGCATATAGTGCTCAAGTAGTGAATCCACCCGGATCCCAAGGTATATCAAAGCCAATTTTAATTAGCAATGATTTGGCATTTACTAGTGAGAACAAAGTAACATATATCATGCAACAACGAAGTCTAACTCTCTTCCTATGCATCGGCATGTCATAAAAGAACAATTCATGCACACAAAGTAAAGGCCAATGCAATAGAGAGGTGGAGATATAGTTCCTCTTTCATAATAATTGCAAGTAGGAGCAGCAAGCACATGCATATTATATCCATCAAAATCATCATGTGTAGTAGTAAAACGCAACCCATCAATGTAATCCTTAATAAGTGCAAACTTCTCCGATATAGTGTAGTTTGGAGAATTCAAAAAGATAATAGGACTATCATGTGTGGGTGCAATAGCAACAATTTCATGTTTAACATAAGTAACTATAGCAAGTTCATATCCATAAGCGTAATTCATATTGGCATCTTGGCCACAAGCATAGCAAGCATCATCAAAAAGGGATATTTCAAAAGAATCAACGGGATCATAGCAATTATCATAGCATTCATCCTTCGGTAAGCACGAAGGGGAATTAAACAATGTATGAGTTGAATAGTTACTCTCATTAAAAGGTGGGAATGGGTGATCAATCCGCTGTTCCTCCTTTTGTTCTTTGCTCTCTTCCTCATCTTTTTCATCCAATGAGCTCACAGTTTCATCAAATTCTTCTTCCATAGATTCCTGCAAAATATTAGTCTCTTCTTGGACACCGGAGACTTTCTCAATAAGCGCATTAATATAGGAATTATATTCATAATTATCATAGCAATATTTTAAGATAGCTAAATTTTCAGGCCTATAAACATCATCATCATAAGCTTCATGCTTTTCAAACAAAGATTCAATTCCATAAGCACCCTTAAAAGCAACAAATTCTTCTATTTGTTCCACATCATAGTAATCATATATACCATTGGCATAAGAAGCTAAGGTTTCATTATCATTAAATTCACATGAAAAGGGAAGGTGTGGAGCCTTCATCCTAGAGCAACAAGTATAATCATATCACAAGCATAGTTGCCTAGCATACCAATACAATATATAAATTTGATCCCATAATAGTTTCCCTTTTTGTGTCAAGCAATAATCCCTAAAGTATTCACGTTGATCCAACGTTACTCCCATTACCATATTGAATGAGGTTTTCTCAGGATTATCAAAGTGGTACATAATATTTTTCACATATTGAGCACCGAGAGTTTTAGGAGGTTCCCCATCTCCATGAGTAGCAGGTACACCTAATTTTTTTGGTATTTCGTGTTCCATATCCATAACTAAAGATAGAGAACAACTAAGAACAGCAAATAAAAATTACTTAGTGATAAAGCAAACAAGCACACACGAGAATATTCACCCCACGCTATTGCTCCCCGGCAACGGCGCCAGAGAAAGGTCTTGATAACCCACAAGTATAGGGGATCGCAACAGTTTTCGATAAGTAAGAGTGTCAAACCCAACGAGGAGCTAAAGGCAGAACAAATATTCCCTCAAGTTCTATCGACCACCGATGCAACTCTACGCACGCTTGACGTTCGCTTTACCTAGAACAAGTATGAAACTAGAAGTATTTTGTAGGTGTTTTTGGATAGGTTTGCAAGATAATAAAGAGCAAGTAAATAAAATGTAGGGGCTGTTTTAGGTAAAGACACAACTAAGTTAGTTTTAGTAAAGAGCTTTTTGTTACGAGAAACTTATTTGTCCCTCGGCAATCGATAACTAGACCGGTAATCATTATTACAATTTTATATGAGGGAGAGGCATAAGCTAACATACTTTCTCTACTTGGATCATATGCACTTATGATTGGAACTCTAGCAAGCATTCGCAACTACTAAAGATCATTAAGGTACAACCCAACCATAGCATTAAAGCATCAAGTCTTCTTTATACCATACGCAACAACCCCCTTACTCGGGTTTGTGTTTCAGTCACTCACGCAACCCACTATAAGCGAATCATGAACGTATTGCAACACCCTATAGTGGGGATCCCTCACGCTTGCGCGACACGGGGAGCACCATAGGACAGCACCAATAATAAAACATGCAACTCAAACCAATCTTGATCATCAAATAGCCCATAGGACAAAACGGATCTACTCAAACATCATAGGATAGCCATACATCATTGGGAAATAATATATAGCGTTGAGCACCATGTTTAAGTAGAGATTACAGCGGGTAAGAGAGAGGTTACACCGCTGCATAGAGGGGGGGAAGAGTTGGTGGTGATGGAGGTGAAGTTGTTGGTGAAGATTGCGGTGATGATGATGGCCACGGCACCGTTCTGGCGCCACCGGAAGAGTAGGGGAGAGGGGGGCCCTTCGTCTTCTTCTTCCTTGACCTCCTCCCTAGATGGGAGAAGGGTTTCCCCTCTAGTCCTTGGCCTCCATGGCATGGGAGGGGCGAGAGCCCCTCCGAGATTGGATCTGTCTCTATGTCTCTCTCTGTTTCTGCGTTCTCAGATTCTACCCTTTCACCATTTCTTATATTCCCGGAGATCCGTAACTCCAATTGGCTGAAATTTTAACACAATCTCTATCCAGATATTAGCTTTCTAGCGGCGAAATAAGGGCATCAACCGCCTTACGGGGTGGCCACGAGGGTCAGGGGCGCGCCCCCTGCCTCGTGGCCCCCTCGGGCATCGTCGCATGGATTTTTCTTCCCAAAAATCATATATATTCCAACAAGAAATCTCTGTCAGGTTTTATCCCGTTTGGACTCCGTCTGATATGGATATTCTGCGAAACAAAAAACATGCAACAAACAGAAACTGGCACTGGGCACAGGATCAATATGTTAGTCCCAAAAATTGTATAAAAAGTTGCCAAAAGTGTATGAAAGTTGAATAATATTGGCATGGAACAATCAAAAATTATAGATACGACGGAGACGTATCACTAACATCCAGCAGTTCCATGGCCATCTCATAACTCTCGACCCATGCCTCAGGGGGTAAATCGGTCGTATAGTTAGGTACTTTGTGAGGGCCCTTGAAGTCCTTGGGCAAACGCTCATTACGCAGAGCTGACACCAAACACGGCACACTCAAAGTCCTGAAAGTCACACTTGTCTCCACCGAATTTGTCGGACGAACCGGGGTATGCTGATGAGCCGCATACTGAGTTGCCAGCTCAGCCTCCCAATGCGCTCTTCCTTGATCCACTATGTTCTGGGCATTAGCCCCACCGCCTTTCGGGTTATGTCCACGGGGTGGGTTGCGATACCGCCCACTGCTTGATACAGCCGGCTCCTCGATATGCCTGCTATAACTCCAACTTGGGTGAGGGGTTGAATGGATCCTCTCACGACTGTGGGAATAAGCTGCCTGTTGGGTCAAAGCCGTCTAAAGTAATTCTCCAGCCTGTCATATTTCCATTGCCACCGGCGACTCACCCTCAACTAGTAGAGCGGCCAGTCATGTCACCGCAGCAATCATGTTATCCAAAGGGTTAGAATAATGACCCGGCGGCGTCGGCACGTGCTGAGGCAGAGCTGTATTTAGACGTGGTGGCTCTGCCGTACACGGCTGAACCGGTGCTCCCGTCCTAGGCGCTTCACCCCGGTTTACCTCTGGCGGGTTACTGGGTCCTGCTCCAGGCGTGTTAAAGAGATTTCTCGCCTAATAAACCAAAGGCAAACGATTCTAATGCCTCATCCTCATGACTTCATTTGAAGCGTTCTGATCCATCATGAGCCGGAAAGACTCCGACTGAATCCGCTGCGCCTGAGCATCTAAAGCGGCCCGCTCCGCAGCCATCCTAGTATTCTTTGCGTTCAGCTCCTCCTTGGCATGTGATATCTCATCACGTAATTTCGCAACTTCCCAATTATGTTGATCCTGATCTACCAGGTTAACCACCGCTGTAAACAATGTTGTCATTTTATCCAGCAGGTCGGTTACGATTAGAGCCGGCAGGCGCACAGGGCCTCCTGCCCCAGCAACCGTTGCTGCTACTGACCCGGAGATTATTGCTGCCACAGTCGAAGAGTTCGGCGCTGGTTGTGTACCGGCCATAAATATCGCAGCTCTATTCGGCGGCTCATAGGGGTCCAGAATACTGTCACCATCGGAATAGCCCCCAAGCCGGCCATCTTGCAGTTGGTACAGTGATTCAATTTCACCTGATGACTCACCATCCGAGTAAACGACCGTCTCACCGCCAGACACAGATCTATCCTCAGGTTTCGCTCCATGGCCGAATCCCACGAAGACACGCTTCACGGCGGGCTGATCTTGGGCAGGTCTCGCACGCTGAGCTGTCTCAATGATGTCGGTGCATATGTCTCGCTCAGGGCCCGGCTCGCCGATCTTATCGATGAAGACTTGGATTTCGCCGAAGGGGACCCGGTACCCATACTCGATTGAGCCGGCCTCGGGGCCCTAGCCTATGTCGTCGATGTAGAGCTTGCCGCGATGACTCTTCGTCATCCGGCCCACAGCATATCCCTTGATCCCTTCGAAGTTGCCCTTCAAGAACTCGAAACCACCATGCGCTGGCCCGACGGTGGGTGCCAACTGTCGCGGGATTATCACGACAGATGTCCTAGTGTGAGGACTTAGTTGTGGAGCCATCGCAACTAGGTTAGCTTAAAGGGGTTAAGCGGGACAAAGGACACAGGGAGTTTATACTGGTTCGTCCCCTTGCGGTGAAGGTAAAAGCCTAATCCAGTTTGAGGTGGTATTGCTTATGTTTAAATTACCAAGGAGCGAATACGCTTGGCCTAGCTTTCGATCTCTTGTCTCTTGCCCTAAGTCGCCACTGGGTCGTCCCTTTATATACACAGGTTGACGCCCGGTGGTTTACAAAGTCCCTGCCGGCTCATAAACAACGTGTCCGGCTCGGTGACTAACTATATATGCCTTACAATACAAGTTATGCTCATATGGCGGTTTACACCTACGGGCCTTAAGCCGCCTTTGGGCTTTGGGCTCTTCATAAGTCATCCTCATGAACCGCCATCTTTGATTCCTTCATGGGCTTTGTCTTGTGAGTCACCATGAGTTAACCCGGCCCCTCCTGGGCGGGTTAACTCAGTAGTTATATCCCCAAAAAATCCCTCAACGGTTATGAGCAAGATTAAATTGTATAGGTTTTGATAAATAAATCTAACTAAAATAAAAAATAAAAGAAATAAAAGAAAATAGCAGCAAGATATTGTTGGTTTAAATATATGATAGAAAATAGACTTGGGGGCCATAGTTTTCACTAGAGGCTTCTCTCGAGAAAATAGCATACGGTGGGTAAACTAATTACTATTGGGAAATTGAAAGAAAAGAAAATAATTATGGCGATATCCAAGGCAATGATCATGTATATAGGCATCACGTCCAAGATTAGTAGACCAACTCCTGCCTACATCTACTACTATTAGTCAATGATAACCCACAAGTATAGGGGATCAGTTGTAGCCTCTTTCGATAAGTAAGAGTGTCAAACCCAATGAGGAGCAAAAGGTAGAACAAATATTCCCTCAAGTTCTATCGACATCTGGTACAACTCTACGCACACTTTACGCTCACTTTTCCTAGAACAAGTATGAAACTACAAGTACTTTGCAGGTGTGATAGGATAGGTTTGCAAGATAATAAAGAGCACGTAAATAAAAACAAGGGGTTGTTTAGATAAAGAAACAACTAAATTAGTTTTAGTAGAGAGCTTTTTGTCACAAGAAAGTTATTTGTCCCTATGCAATCGATAACTAGAGCGGTAATCATTATTGCAATTTTATATGATGGAGAGTGAGGGAATCCTGGATTAGGGGGTCTCCGGACAGCCGGACTATCTCCATTGGTCGGACTGTTAGACTATGAAGATACAAGATTGAAGACTTCGTCTCGTGTCCGGATGGGACTCTACTTGGCGTGGAAGGCAAGCTAGGCAATACATATATGGATATCTCCTCCTTTGTAACCGACCTTGTGTAACCCTAACCCTCTCCGGTGTCTATATAAACCGAAGGGTTTTAGTCCGTAGGACAGCAACAATCATACCATAGGCTAGCTTCTAGGGTTTAGCCTCTCTGATCTCATGGTAGATCTACTCTTGTACTACCCATATCATCAATATTAATCAAGCAGGACGTAGGGTTTTACCTCCATCAAGAGGGCCCGAACCTGGGTAAAACTTCGTGTCCCCTGCCTCCTGTTACCATCCGGCCTATACGCATAGTTCGGGACCCCCTACCCGAGATCCGCCGGTTTTGACACCGACTGAGAGGCATAAGCTAACATACTCATAGCATTAAAGTATCAAGTCCTCTTCACTCCCATACGCAAACAACCTACTTACTCGGGTTTAAGCTTTTGTCACTCTAGCAACCCACCATAAGAAACTCACGAACATATTCCAAATCATACATCCGGGATCCCTCACGCTTGCGCGACATAGAGAGCACCATAGGTCAGCACTAATAATAAAACATACAACTCAAACCAATCATGATCATCAATTAACCCATAGGACAAAACGGATCTACTGAAACATCATAGGATAGCCATACATCATTGGGAAATAATATATAGCATTGAGCACCGTGTTTAAGTAGAGATTACAGCGGGGAGAAGAGGTGTTACACCGCTGCATTTAGGGGGAGAGAGTTGGTGATGATGGCGGTGAAGTTGTTGGTGTAGATCGTTGTCACGATGATGGCCCCGGCAGTGTTCCGGTGCCACCGGGACAGAGGGGGAGAGAGCCACCCTCCTTATTATTCTTCCTTGACCTTCCCCATAGATGGGAGAAGGGTTTTCCCTCCGGTCCATGGCCTCCATGGCAGCGGAGGGGCGGGATCCCCTCCAAGATTGGATCTCTCTCTCTGTTTCCTTCTGTTTTTGCGCTCCCAGATTCTGGCCTTTCACTGTTTCCTAAATTCCCGGAGATCTTTAACTCCGATTGGGCTGAAATTTTAACACGGTTTTTATCCGGATATTAGCTTTCTTGCGCCAGAAGAAGGGCACCCACCGCCTTATGGGGTGACCACAAGGGCCCAGGGCGCGCCTTACCCCCTGGGGTGCGCCCCTCACACTTGTGGGCCCCTCGGACATCATCTCGCATTGATTCCGCTTCCCAAAATTAACATATATTCCAAAAAAATCTTCGTAAGTTTTTATCCTGTTTGGACTCCATTTGATATGGATTTTCTATGAAACAAAAAACATGCAACAAACTAGAACTGGCACTGGTCATTGGATCAATATGTTAGTCCAAGAAAATCATATAAATTGGTGCCAAAAGTATGTAAAAGTTGTAGAATATTGGCATGGAACAATCAAAAATTATAGATACGACGGAGACGTATCAGCATCCCCAAGCTTAATTCTTGCTCGTCCTCAAGTAGATAAATGATAAAAAAGATAATTTTTGATGTGGAATGCTACCTAGCATAATCTTGATCATATAATCTAATCATGGCATGAATATTAAGACACGAGTTATTCAAAGCAATAGTCTATCATTTGACATAAATACAATAATACTTCAAGCATACTAATAAAGCAATCATGTCTTTCTCGGAATAACATGGCCAAAGAAAATTATCCCTACAAAATCATATAGTCTAGCTATGCTCCATCTTCATCGCACAAAGTATTTCATCATGCACAACCCCGATGACAAGCCAAGCAACTGTTTCATACTTTTAATATTCTCAAGCCTTTTCAACTTTCACGCAATACATGAGCGTGAGCCATGGATATAGCACTATAGGTGGAACAGAATATGATGGTGGAGGTTGTGTGGAGAAGACAAAAAGGAAGAAAGTCTCACATCGACGCAGCTAATCAACGGGCTATGGAGATTCCCATCAATTGATGTCAATGCGAGGAGTAGGGATTGCCATGCAACGGATGCACTAAGAGCTATAAGTGTATGAAAGCTCATACTGAAAACTAAGTGGGTGTGCATCCAACTTGCTTGCTCATGAAGACCTCAGGCATTTGAGGAAGCCCATCATTGGAATATACAAGCCAAGTTCTATAATGAAAATTCCCACTAGTATATGAAAGTGATAACTCAAAAGACTCTCTATATGAAGAACATGGTGCTACTCTGAAGCACAAGTGTGGTAAAAGGATAGTAGCATTGCCCCTTCTCTCCTTTTCTTTATTTTTTTGTTTATTTTTTGTTTTTTGTGTGCTTCTTTGGCCTCTTTTATTTTTTGCGGGCTTCTTTCACTACTAGAATCAGCTTCTTTGTTGTCCGCCATGGCAGACGGCAAAGGCATACATCACAGACGGGAAACATATTTGACATCCGCCAGCAGACGGCAAACTGTCTGTCTGAACATGTGCCAGCAAAGGCCTTCTTTGTTGTCCGCTTCTTAGAAACGGACGGCAAAGGATTGTGTCGTTCGCCATCCGAGGCCAGCAGACAACAAAGATAACGGACGGCAATAGGGTGGGGTGAGAGCCATTAGGGGGTTAATGGCGCTCTTTGCCGTCCGCTAGCAGACGGCAAAGATTCAAAGATGTTTGTCGTCCGCCGAAAGACGGCAAAGAGCTCAGCTAGGCAGCACTAGGAAGCTGCCACGTGGCCAGCTATGCCGTCTGCCAGCGGACGGCAAAGTGATCTGAATCTTTGCCATCTGCTGGCAGATGGCAAAGTGACCAAATAGGCAACCAGTGTTCCCAGTTTTTATAGGTAGCTGCCACGTGTCCTCTTTGCCGTCTGCTAGCAGACAGCAAAGAGGCTATATATCCCCTATTTTTATTTGAATCCATTTAATTTCACAGGAATTCACACACAGATATACATATATTTTTTTTCACATGCACAGCAGACATATGATGTATCCAACACATAGCTCTATCCATGACAACATACATATACACATAAGAAACAGAGTTCCATCCATACATATTACAGTAACATCACAATGTTCATCCAACAAATTGTTCCATGCATCCATATAACAAGTTCCACATTTTTCATCGATACAAACGAAAAAAAGAACAGGGAAACAAGCACTCCATCCATGCAAGTTTCCATATAGTGAATTAAATCTGCAAAATGGGAAACAAGAAAGTTAGAAGAAGAAGACTAGAATCAGAAGAAGAAGAAGAAGAAGAAGAAGAAGAAGAAGAAGAAGAAGAAGAAAATGAAGAAGAAGAAGAAGTAAGCATACTTAGGTAAAATGGAGCTAACCTAGCTAATTATGCCGGTTTTGAGTGAACTAAGCATATTATGCCATTTTTGATATAACTTAGAGCTAACATCACTTTAGAGAAGAAGAAGAAGAAGAAGAAGAAGAAGAAGAAGAAGAAGAAAACTAGAAGAAGACTAGAAGAAGAAGATCTTCTTGTTTTCTTCCTATTCCTTCTTTTCTTCATCTTCCTAGATTTTCTTCATCTTATTATGTCATTTGTGGACTAAATAGGCTGAATTATGTCATAAATGGACTAAATAGGCTAAATAAGAGGAAAATGCCATTTTTGAAGAAGAAGAAGAAGAAGAAGATCATTTCCAATAATGTCTCCTTAGCAAGTTCACAAACTGAAATGTGAATAGTAGTAACTAACGACCATTCAAATCAAACTCACCATGGTCGCCGGAGCAATCTGGGGCATTAGCGGAGGGGCCTAACCGTTTTTCTTGCACATGGTCTGCACATTTGGTTCTCACGAGTCAGTCATATTAGATAGTAATGCAAACATTACGTGCATGATTGGGCTTATATGCATGAGAAACGTACCACGATGAGCTTGTGTAGGGCCTGGTCAGCGCTGTCGTTCCGGTTCCTCTCCTCCAATAGCTTATCCATCCTCTCCTCCATCTCGCTCTCCCTCTCCGCCGCCTCCCTTTTTGCCTCCTCCAAAAGCGCATGGGTCTTCAATCTCTCTTTCTCAACCACTGCCTACAACACACCACTCCTCGTTAGCATTGTAATCATCGACGGACGCACACACAATGTAATGGAGGAAAGGTGAGAGAGTGCGTATAACTAACCGCCATGGCGAGCCCCGTGGGACGTGCACGAGGCGTTATCTCAGGATCATAGCTACTCAGGCGCTTCTTGATGTGCGGGAGAGTCATAGGACAACGTATCAGTCCATCACCAATGGCTTGAGAGCCATGGGGCCTCCCGCCACCAGATATCATCACCAGCTCTGTATCAAAAGGATCCTGGCTCGGGTTAAAGTCCTCCCCTTTCCTCGCCTTCCCCTCGTCTCTGTACTTCACAAGCTTGTGGTGGGAGGAGATGTTGGTGAAGCTCACTGGATGATCTAGGTTAGACTCCGTGAATGGCTTGGCCTTCTTGTACGAGGCCATATGGGCCATGCCATAGAGGCCGAACAGACTTGGCACAGGCTTCTTTGTGGTGGTGCGCCTGAGAGAGAGGAACAAAATATTAGTTATGCCATTTTTTAACTAACTAAAGCATATTAAGTCATTTTATAGAGCTATCTAAGGTTATTATGTCATTTTAGAGCTAAATATGTCATGAATGAACTAGCTAAGATTAGTTTAGGTCATTATTGAGCTATCGAAGGTAGTTATGCCATTTTTTAACTAACCAAAGCATATTAAGTCATTTTATAGAGCTATCTAATGTTATTATGTCATTTTAGAGCTAAATATGTCATAAATGAACTATCCAAGGTAGTTATGCCATTTTTTAACTAACTAAGCATATTAATGAAGTCATTTTGGAAGGGATAAATGCTAGCATGAAGAATGAAATTGCATGAATCATGTAGCAAACCACATACCAAGTTATCCCCGTACTCAAACAGGTTGGAGCTCCCTTGATGGTGTGCCACACCTTCCATTTGGTCGCGCTTATCCTTGGCCCGTACTCAAACACGCGGCCTCCTGCTCTCCCTCTGAAACCATGTAGAAGGTCACAATCAAACAAGACAACACTGATTAGTACAATCACTAGGTAGTGTTGATTTTTAATTCTGTAAAGGAGAAATTACCCAAAACCGACGGAACACAATGTTGGCCACCGTCTCGCACAAGACACCGTCGACCCTCTCCTCCGGCGGGGCCGGGGCAACCGAGTACAGCTCCCAGGTCAGTGCTAGCTGTGGAACCTGACACTCACCGGGCAACGTGACCCACCCATGGAAGTGCTGCCGGCAAAGCACACCAAGGACCTGGTTGGGCCTGCGGACACCACGGGGGTGTACCCAGCCCCTGCAGTATGACAAGGCCAACGCATTAGATATTAATTTGCAGGAACATGAAGGCAAAAGGTTAAAAAAATAGTAAACACACTTACTTCAACCCTTTAGGCGCAATCAACCACCTCTGGTCGGGGGTCGTCGGCACGGGCGGGAGCTTTGTACAGCCACGCTTCTAGACCTTCTTTCCCTTCTCAACCAGCTCGTCGTCGCTGTAGTTATCATCTGAAAAGGTGTCCTCGCTACCATCCTCCGGGCCACTAGACTCTTAAGTCTCGTGGGAAGAAGACTGCGGGATCGGAGTCTTCTGGGACGAAGACCCCGTGACCGGAGTCTTCTAGGATGAAGACTCTAGGACCAGACTCACGTGGGGCGAAGGATCGGCGACCCGAGTCTGGTGGGGCGAAGGATCAGCGACCGGAGGCTCATGGACCAGAGTCCGAGATGGGTCCACGTCAGACGGAGCAGTCCTGTGGTCGGGTGAATCAGCTGAGGGTGGCGTAACAGCCTTCCTACCTCTCCCGCTGCCATGTCCACCTCTACCATCCTTCTTCGTCCTCCCCCGACCTCTCCTAGCCGAAGAAGAAGCGCCCGCCCCAGTTGTCTGCATACTGTCTAGCAACGCTCTCCGGAGGGGCTGGGCTGGAATAATGGAACCACCCCTCCCAGTAGCGCTCGCAGGAGGATCGGGGCGGTCTGGACCCTTGCCCACCATCCTGTCAACACCTGCAATGACAAAAAGTAAATGAAATTAGTACAAAAATAAAATTTGGATACCTGACATGAACATAATAATATGTATATAATTTAAGTGTATCATAATCATGAACATAATAAAAATACACCCGATCAACACAAATATATATGATGTTTTTGTATCATCATCATGTTCGGGGTCGATCGGGGTGTCAGGGTGTCGGGGTGTCGGGGTCGGGGGTCGGGGTCGGGTTGGGGGCGTCGGGGTGTCGATTGTCGGGGTCTCGAGGTGTCGGGGTCCGGCTCGAGGTGTCGGTGGTCGGGGTCGGGGTGTCAGGTGTGGGGGTGTCGATGGTCGGTGGTCGGGGTCGGGGTGTGGTGTCAGGGTGTCGGGGTCGGGGTGTCGTGTCGGGGTCGGGGTGTTAGGGTGTCAGGGTCGGGGTCTGGGTGTGGGTCGGGGTGTGGTGTCAGGGTGTCGGTCGTAAGGGTGGGTGTGGTGTCGGGGTGTCGGTGGTCGGGGTGTCGGTGGTCGGGGTCGGGGTGTGGTGTCAAGGTGTCGGGGTGTCGGGGTGTCGTGTCGGGGTAGGGGTCGGGATCGGGGTGTTGGTCGGGGTGTGGTGTCAGGGTGTCGGTTGGTCGGCGGTCGGGGTCAGGATGTGGTGTCAGGGTGTCGGGGGTCGAGGGTCGGGGTCGGGGTGTCGTGTCGGGGTGTCGGGGGTCGGCGGTCGGGTCGGGGTCTCTTTTTTCCTTTTCTTCTTCTCTTCTTCTTCTTCTTCTTCTTCTCCTCATCTCCTCTTTCTTCTTCTTCTTCTTCTTCTTCTTCTTCTTCTCCTCTCCTCTCCTCTTTCTTCTTCTTCTTCTTATTATTCTTCTTCTTTCTTCTCCTCCTCCTCCTCCTCCTCCTCTTCTTCTTCTTCTTCTTCTTCTCCTTTTTCCTGTTCTTCTTCTTTTCTTATATCTTCTTCTCCCTCCTCCCGTTCCTCCCTCCTCCTCCCCCTTCTACTTCTTCTTCTAAACTAAAACTAAAACTAATCTAAAATAAACTAAACTAAAATAAACTAAAACTAATCTAAAATAAACTAAAACTAAAACAGAAACTAAACTAAAAGAAACAAAAAGAAACTAATTAAACAAAAAAGGGGGAGGAGCTCACCTGGTGGAGGGGGAGGCCGGACGGCTGCGGCGGCCGCTTGAGGAGGCAGCGAGCCGTGGAGGGGGAGGCCGGACGGCTGCGGCGGCCGCTGGAGGAGGCAGCGACCCGTGGAGGGGGAGGCCGGACGGCCGCGGCGGGGACGGCGGCGGGGCGGGATGGCCGCGGCGCGGCTAGCCGTTGTGGAAGAGGCGGCGGGGCCGCAGTGGAGGTCGGGGAGGGTGCGGGGCGGCGGGGTGGCCGGCTACGCCAGACGGGGTCGGCGGTGGTGGCGCGGGCCGGTGTGGGTGGGGGAAGGAGACGGAGGGGAGGGGCGGGGCGACGTGGAAGGGGCGGCGGGGGTGCGCTGGAGGTCGGGGCGCCACAGGGGACGGGTGCAAAGTGGCCGGCTACGGCAGAAGGGGTCGGTGGCAGCGGCGCGGGTGTGGGTGGGGAGGGAATGAGACAGTGGAGAGAAGAGACAGAGGACGGGGGCGGGACGGCCGTTAACGTTCCTGCCTCTTTGCCGTCAGCCAACGGTCGGCAAAGATTCTTTGTCGTCCGCTTGCGGACGGCAAAGAGGTGGGTCCGATGGGCTTGAGTTGGTTAAACAATAATTGGACCCACCCACCTCTTTGCCGTCTAGTAGCGGAAGGCAAAGATTCTTTGCCGTCAGCCAGCGGACGGCAAAGAATTGGCTAATGGCAAAGACCTTGTATGCCATCAGCCACATCTTGCCGTCGGTTTTCGTTTGGCTGATGGCAAAGACCTTCTTTGTCGTCAGCCAGCGGACGGCAAAGAGTTGGCAGATGGCAAATAAGCTAATTCCAGTAGTATTTGGCCTCTTTTTTTATGTAAATTCTGGAGACTCATCCCAACTTGTGTGGGAATCATAGTCTCCATCATCCTTTCCTCACTGGGACAATGCTCTAATAGTGAGGATCATCACACTTTTATTTACTTACAACTCAATATTACAACTCGATACTAGAACAAAAAATGACTCTATATGAATGCTTCTGGCAGTGTACCAGGATGTGCAATGATCTAGTGTAGCAAAGATATCAAAGAACGGAAAAGTCAGGAAAATATCAGGCTAGCTATCTTACGATCATGGAAAGCAATATGACAATGAATGCTCAAGTCATGTATTTGATGATGATGGAAGTTGCATGGCAATATATCTCGGAATGTCTATGAAAATGCCATGATAGGTCGGTATGGTGTCTATTTTGAGGAAGATATAAGGAGCCTTATGTGTGATAGAGTGTATCATATCACGGTGTTTGGATGCACCGGTGAAGTTTGCACCAACTCTCGAGGTGAGAAAGGGCAATGCATGGTACAGAAGAGGCTAGCAGTGATGGAAGGGTTAGAGTGCGTATAATCCATGGACTCAACATTAGTCATAAAGAACTCACGTAGTTATTGCAAAAATTTATGAGCTATCAAAACAAAGTACTACACACATGCCCCTAGGGGGATATATTGGTAGGAAAAGTCCAACGCTCGTCCCCGACCGCCACTCATAATGAAGACAATCAAAAATAAATCATGCTCCGACTTCATCACATAACGGTTCACCATACGTGCATGCTTTGGGAACCACAAACCTTAACACAAATATTTCTACCAATCCACAATTACTAACTAGCATGAATCTAATATCACCATCTTTATATCACAAAACTATTGCAAGGAATCAAACATATCATATTCAGTGATCTACAAGTTATGTAGGATTTTATGACTAACCATGTGAATGACCAATTCCTGTTGACTCTCTAAAAAGATATAAGTGAAGCAAGATATTTTAACTCTTTCTACAAAAGATATGCCCATGCTCTAACAAATATAAGTGAAGCAAAAGAGCATTCTACAAATGGCAGATTTCTATGTGAAGAGAAACAGGCAATCCAAACTTCAAAAGATATAAGTGAAGCACATGAAGCATTCTATAAAGCCATACTCAAAAGATATAAATGAAGTGCATGGAGCATTATATAAATCAACCAAAGACTATCTCATACCAGCATGGTGCATTATTAAAAGAAAAATAAAAAGCACACGACGCTCCAAGATTTACACATATCATGGGACAAATAAAAATATAGCTCCAAGTAAAATTACCGATGATTGTTAGAAGAAAGAGGAGCTTAGTTGCTTGGGAGTCCTTGAATATTACCTTGGGGTGCCTCGGTCATCCCTAAGCTTAGGCTCTTGCCACTCCTTATTCCTTCATCCATCGTGATCTCACTCAAAACTTGAAAACTACAATCACACAAAACGTAACAAAACCCTCGTGAGACCCGTTATTATAATAAAACAAATCACCACATCAAGTACTATTGAAAACTCAATCATTTTTTTATTTTTGCACTGTAGCTACTATATTATAACTTCTCTATGGCTTATACCGCCGATAAAATCGATAGTATCATCAAAACTAGCAAAACAATGAATCAAAAACTGAATCTATTTTAAACAAGATATTTTGTAACAATCTAAACATCTACCATACTACTGTAACTCCAAAAATTCTGAAAAATTCGGAAAAGTAAACAATTTTTATATAAGTACTGTGCAAAAAGTTTCAAAAACTTTTGACATTCTAGTAAAAAACGAAAATTCACGCACTACAGCCAAAGTTTCTATCTTTGCACTGCACACACCAAACAATCAATCTAATCATCCTAAAGGCAAATCTTGGCATATTATTATTATAATACAATGGATTTATACAAGGGGATAATTATTTTTGTTGAAAAGTTTCTGTAATCAAGGTTTGCAAAGTTTCCATGGGCATGAACAAAGTTCAAGGAGCTCCCACACTTCAACGGTGTTCGTCTTTCTCACTTCCACTTTTCTTTTCGGAAAAGTTTTAGGTTCCCCACTTTATTTTTTGTTTTTAACTTTTTAAAAGCACTTAACAGAAATAAATGACTCTCTAAAACTTTTGGGTTGTCTCCCTAGCAGCGCTTTCTTTAAAGCCATTAAGCTAGTCATATAGTGCTCAAGTAATGGATCCACCCGGATCCTATGGTATATCAAAGCCAATTTTAATTAGAAACGATTTGTAATTTAGTAGTGAGCACAAAGTAACATATATCATGTAACATTGAAGTCTAACGCTCTTCCTATGCATCGGCGTATCATAAAAGAACAATTCATGCACACAAAGTAAAGGCCCACTGGTGCACGTCGGCCCTAAACAAATGATTTTTAACCCCTTTCCACGACGGCATATGGAACAGTCTCCAAGTGAGTGTGGGCGATAGGGGGGTCCTTCCCACACGACCCAGAAACTGTCGGGGATAGGGAGCCTTGATGCATACAATTGTCCCTGTATAACCATTTCCGATATCTCGAATATCCCAAACGCTTCATCCTTGCCACTCGCTTGTGCTCGCATTGCCATTACAGTCGGAGTTTTGTGGTTCTGCCTAAAACCAGGTAGATTCCAGGCACGGCAGTTTTCTAGGCAGATTCTAGGCACAGGAGATTTATGATGCATGGCACATCACAAACAGTTCATGATTATAAACCGTGTATCATAGGTAGACAATCACACACATTTAGCTTTCCCGCACCGTATGTGATAGTGTCTGACATCACACATGCTTTGCAAATGGCAACTGTGTGCATGCTTGCACACATTTCCTCTCTATGAACCGTCTCGGATTATGGTGTATATCGCAAACATTTGTTTTTTACCAACTGTGTGTGCTGTAATGACCTGCACAACGTAATTTTTCCCTAATTTAGTTGCCGCTATTTAAAATTGTACCTAATTTAAACTTGAAACTAGGCTATAGCTTTATTCATATCCATCAGGTTCAAACAGCCAATGCATTATTCAATTCACAGGTACATATGTTTAAGAATCACAGAAGCACCAAATAAATAATGATGTACCAGGGTTCTATACTTGCACTATTACAGATGGTAAAGAAAGAGGCAACAGACATTCAAGTTACTGAACAAGGTGAAGCGGAATGGCCCTATTGTGCTCTCCTAGATGCAGAAGGCATGCAGGACTCTAGTCCAACCCCTTGTGATGGCCGACCGCCAATCATGTAGTTTGAGAGGTAATCTTGAGTAAACTGCTTCAGGATCTAATGCAAAAGATAAAATATTCAGATATTGTCATCTAACACAACTCATTACGGGCAGTAAAAAGAAGGCTACAGGCTTCTTACTTACCATCCCGCAGTTCACTTTGTCTTGCATAAAGTGTAAACAAATAGTTTGATTGACATCTTTTGACCCATTTTAGTAACAATCTTTATCAGTTTCCTCACTTGATGCTGGTTCATGAATTCTCATTGCCCCATACGCAGAAAGGGTCGAAGTGTGGATCTTTGGCAATGATATATGTACCTAAAAGCACCAAGTTAATATTAGAAGCTAAACAACAATTGAAAAATGATGTCGTACAACACTCCATCCATCCCATTATATAAGATTTTATTACATGTATATCTAGACATCATCAGAACATTAAGGTAACACTCTTCCTTGTTGCTATGTAGCCTGGGATTGTGTATTTAGTCATTCAGTACAATGCATGTTGCTAAACAACAATTGAAAAATGAAACGGCATGTTAACTGCAATATCCTTAACAGCAACCAAATATCGTAATTCATAGTGGTATTGTTGAAACTGTTATTGATGAAATTGAACTGCACAACAAATAGTTGCGCATATAGAGCAACGCATTGTGAAGAACTGAAACAAACAAGTCATAAGGACATCTCTAGGCAATCCTTAAAAAGTTAAAGGACTAAAACCCTTAGTGGATATATATATATACTCCAGCAATTTTTGGCCTTTTCTAGTCGATCCCCTAAACTTAAGGTTGTAAACTTCAATTTGATCAAGTTCAAAACAGGTTCAACCAAAAGTAGCATGCATTCAAACATAAACATAGATAGTTTTGCATAACCGAACATAAAACATAAATTTAAACTAAGCTAAACTACTTTCGGTCGAAGTAGAGGTCGAGCCAATCCTTCCTCATCATGTACGGTGTGCCGCGAGCCGGGTCCGGGCCAATACCGTCGTCGGGGTCGTTGGGGAAGGCACTCCTCCACTCGCCGATGTCGATCTCCTTGTCCCCGGGGCCCACCTCGACACCCTCCATGCCGTCGCCGCCGCCGCCTTCGACCTCGTTGTCAAAGGAGAGCAGGATAACCTCGCCACCCTCTGTGCCGCCGTCCTCGCCGCCTTCGACCTCGTCATTGGAGGAGAGCGTGATAACCTCGCCACCCTCCGCACCGGCAAAGATCGCCCGCTCCGCCTCCACGAGCTTCGGGTGCTGTTGGCGGAGCTCTTGCATGTAGGCCTCGTCGGTGGCCTCGGCCTCGAGACACTCCCACGCCCCGCGGTCCTCCCGCGCCATAGCCGAGCTCATCACCCCTGGCTCCGGCGGAACGAGGTGGACTGGACGTGTGCTGAAGGGAAATTGAGCCTAGTCGCCGTGCCTTGGTAGCGGACCTGCTAGCAATCGTACTCCATGGCCACGAGCCCGGCCGTGTAAAAGCTATCGAGCCACCGGCGGGTGTGGGTCTCTCGATCTGTAATCTCGGCGACCCACGTCCCCCACCGCCGATGCCAGACCCCGAAGTAGGACTTTGTAGGCTGCCGGGTTTGGGGGAGGATGGGGAAGTCCTTGAACCGGCGTAGGGGCACGGCAGCGGGCGGATCAGGGGACCGGCAACGGCGGATCGGGCCCGCGGAGGACAACGGGGACACCTGGCGGCCACCTCGCCGGCGTCGGGCGAAAAGGCCGTGATAAACCTCTTTTTGGCCATTGTCTACTCAAGCTCCCCGGCACACAGGCATAGGTTGAGGATGGAGGCACCGGCGATGGTGGTGACCTACCAATGGTTTCGAGGGTTGTGTGTGTCTGTGTGAGCGGAGGTTGTGTTTGAGGAAATACTGCGGCAACTGAAAATTTTACTAGGCGGGAGTAACAAGGCGGGGCTACTGAAAATTTGGATTAAGGGCGAGCAGATAGTTTTGAGATTGTGAGGGATGCAGAGGCGGGAGTAAAATGTCGGGGCTACTGGAAATTTGAATCAAGGGACTGAAGCAGAGCGGGAGTAATAGACATCGCACACGGTCCGCACATACTAATCGTGTGCTATCAAACATTAAAACCTTCCAGGCGGTAGATATTTTCGAGATTGCAAGGGATGCGGAGGTGGGAGTTTTGGGGGAGCGAGCTAGTGTGCTTGACATGCCGGATGTGGACTGTAGCCGACGCACCTTCTCGCATAAGCCATAGGCGTACTATACACTGATGGTGCTCCAAGATATCTTGTACTATATCTCACACGGTTGGTGAGAATAAACTGTGTGGGATCTACTTGATTTGATTTACAAAATGGGGTCATAGCGGCAATGGACGGTGTTCGAACTGCTAGACCTTTTATCTGCAATGAACATGCAACTGTATGTGTGTCGTAAGAGAACTAGAATTATTCAGGGTTCATTTGGACATTTCATACATTAAACTGGTTTTCGAGCCATTTCAGGTGCACAATTCAAAATTAAACTACATGCACATGCTCCGGTGAATACAAATTGGTTAAAAAACAAATATGTGTCCTTCAATGCATGCTTAGGTCCCATGGAAGAAATGGGAATGAATTTTTCGTGGTTTGTTTGGCCTTTTCTATACATTAACTGGGTTTTCTATGCATTTTATGTGCATAATTCAAATTTGAACTACAAGGACATGCTCCAATGCACCAAAGTTGGTTGAAAAATCACATGTGTGTCCTTGGGTGAATTTCTAGGTCCCATGCAAGAGATGGGAATGAAATTTAAACACCATGGCACTATTGATTGCCCGCAAAACGTTGAAATGATTGGTTTTTAAATTCTCGTAAATCCAAAACTCAGCTGAAATTCATGAAACTTGGTGATACGTCTCCAACGTATCTATAATTTCGATTGCTCCATGCTATATTATCTACTGTTTTGGACTATATTGGGCTTTATTTTCCACTTTTATATTATTTTTGGGACTAACCTATTAACCGGAGGCCCAGCCCAGAATTGCTGTTTTTTGCCTATTTCAGTGTTTCGGATAAACAGAATATCAAACGGAGTCCAAACAGAATAAAATATTCGGAAACGTGATTTTCTCACCGAACGTGATCCAGGAGACTTGGACCCTACTGCAAGGGATCAAAGAGGCGGTCACGAGGGTGGGGGGCGCCCCCCCCTAAGGCGTGCCCCCTGCCTCGTGGGCCCCTCGGTGCTCCACCGACGTACTCCTTCCTCCTATATATACACATGTACCCCCAAACGATTAGAACAGGAGCCAAAAACCTAATTCCACCGCCGCAACTTTCTGTATCCAGGAGATCCCATCTTGGGGCCTGTTCCGGAGCTCCACCGGAAGAGGGCCGTCATCACGGAGGGCTTCTACATCATCATAGCCTCTCCGATGAAGTGTGAGTAGTTTAACTCAGACCTTCGGGTCCATAGTTAGTAGCTAGATGGCTTCTTCTCTCTCTTTGAATCTCAATACATAGTTCTCCCCCTCTCTCGTGGAGATCTATTCGATGTAATCTGCTTTTTGTGGTGTGTTTGTTGAGACCGATGAATTGTGGGTTTATGATCAAGTCTATCTATGAATAATATTTGAATCTTCTCTGAATTATTTTATGCATGATTGGTTATCTTTGCAAGTCTCTTCGAATTATCTGTTTGGTTTGGCCAACTAGATTGGTAGTTCTTGCCATGGGAGAAGTGCTTAGCTTTGGGTTCAATCTTGCGGTGTCCTTACCCAGTGACAGAAGGGGCAGCAAGGCATGTATTGTATTGTTGCCATCGAGGATAACAAGATGGGGTTTATTTCATATTGCATGAATTTATCTATCTACATCATGTCATCTTGCTTAAGGCATTACTCTGTTTTCAACTTAATACTCTAGATGCATGCTGGATAGCGGTCGATGAGTGGAGTAATAGTAGTAGATGCAGATTCGTTTCGGTCTACTTGTCACGGACGTGATGCCTATATACATGATCATGCCTAGATATTCTCATAATTATGCATAATTCTATCAATTGCTCGACAGTAATTTGTTCACCCACCATAGAATAATTATGCTCTTGAGAGAAGCCACTAGTGAAACCTATGGCCCCCGGCTCTATTCTCATCATATCAATCTCCATCACTTTTACATTGTTTTACTATTTACTTTGCCTTTACTTTTTACTTTGCATCTTTATATCAAAAATACCAAAAATATTCTATCTATCAGATCTCACTCTCATAAGTGACCATGAAGGGCTTGACAACCCCTAATCGCGTTGGTTGCGAGTAGCTATCGCTTTGTGCAGGTACGAGGGACTTGAGTGTGGGCTCCTACTGGATTGATACCTTGGTTCTCAAAAACTGAGGGAAATACTTACGCTAGTCTACTGCATCATCCCTTCCTCTTCAGGGAAAACCAACGCAAGCTCAAGACGTAGCAAGAAGGATTTCTGGCGCCATTGCCGGGGAGTCTACGCAAAAAGTCAACATACCAAGTACCCATCACAATCCCTATCTCTCGCATTACATTATTTGCCATTTGCCTCTCGTTTTCCTCTCCCCCCCAATTCACCCTTGCCATTTTATTCGCCCTCTCTGTCTATCCTCCCTCTCTGTTTGCCTCTTTTGTCCGCTTGCTTTTTGTTTGCTCGTGTGTTAGATTGCTTGTTTGTCGCGATGGCTCAAGATACAACCAAATTGTGTGACTTCACCAATACCAATAATAATGATTTCCTTAGCACCCCGGTTGCTCCTCTTACCGATGTTGAATCTTGTGAAATTAATACTACTTTGTTGAATCTTGTTATTAAAGATCAATTCTCCAGCCTTCCTAGTGAAGATGCCGCTACTCATCTGAATAGCTTCGTTGATTTATGTGATATGCAGAAGAAAAAAGATGTCAATAATGATGTAATTAAACTGAAGTTATTTCCTTTTTCGCTTAGAGATCGTGCTAAAGCTTGGTTTTCGTCTTTGCCTAAGAATAGTATTGATTCATGGAACAAGTGCAAAGATGCTTTTATCTCTAAGTATTTTCCTCCCACTAAGATAATCTCTCTTAGAAACGATATTATGAACTTTAAACAACTTGATCATGAAGATGTTGCACAAGATTGGGAGAGAATGAAATTAATGATACGTAATTGCCCTACTCATGGTTTGAATTTGTGGATGATTATACAAAAATTTTATGCCGGATTGAATTTTGCTTCTAGAAATCTTCTAGATTCGGCCGCGGGAGGCACTTTTATGGAAATCACTTTAGGAGATGCTACTAAAATCCTAGATAATATTATGGTTAATTATTCTCAATGGCATACTGAAAGAACTTCTAATAAAAAAGTGCATGCGATCGAGGAAATTAATGTGTTGAGTGGAAAGATGGATGAACTTATGAATCTATGGATGTGAATTTTGTTGGTAGGAATAATTTTGGTAACAACGCTTATAGAGGGAATTTTAATCCTAGGCCATATCCTAGTAATCCTTCTAATAATTATGGGAATTCCTACAACAACTCTTATGGAAATTATAATAAGATACCCTCTGATTTTGAATCTAATATTAAAGAATTTATTTCTTCGCAAAAGAATTTTAATGCTATGATTGAAGAAAAATTTCTTAAGATTGATGATTTGGCTAGGAACGTTGATAGAATTACTCTTGATGTTGATGCTTTGAAACTTAGATCTATTCCACCTAAGCATGATATTAATAAGTCCCTGAAAGCCATGAGAATTTCAATTGATGGGTGTAAAGAAAGAACCGCTAGGATGCGTGCTTCCAAAGATGCCTTTATTAAAGCATGTTCTTCCAATTCTTATGAAAATCAAGATGAAGATCTAAAAGTTATTGATGTGTCTCCTATTAAATCTATATTTTGCAATATGAATCTTGATGAAACTGAATATGATCTTCCTTTACCTAGAAGGCATTCTAAAAATTCGGAGTATTTAGATCTTAATGATGAAATTGATGAAAGTGGGAATGCAAGAAATAAAAATCTAGATGTTGCTAAACCCACTATATTGGATTTCAAGGAATTTAATTATGAAAATTGCTCCTTGATTGATTGTATTTCCTTGTTGCAATCCGTGCTAAATTCTCCACATGCTTATAGTCGAAATAAAGCCTTTACCGAACATATTGTTGATGCCTTGATGCAATCTTATGAAGAAAAACTTGAGTTGAAAGTGTGTATCCCTAGAAAACTCTATGATGAGTGGGAACCAACTATTAAAATTAAAGTTAAAGATCATGAGTTTTATGCTTTGTGTGATTTGGGTGCTAGTGTCTCTACTATTCCCAAGACTTTGTGTGGTTTACTAGATTTCCGTAATTTTGATGATTGCTCTCTAAACTTGGATCTTGCGGGTTCCACTATTAAGAAACCTATGGGAAGAATTAATGATGTTCTTATTGTTGCAAATAGGAATTATGTGTAACGCCCCAAGACCGATGTGCCAGGTGTCCTCTAGTTATTCGTTGTTGTTGCGTTGTCATTGCTTGCGTGTTGTGCATTGCATCATCATGTTTTCAAAACTTGCATTAGTCCGGGTCTCCTAGTTCCTTCCGTTGTCCGTTCTGAGCCCAGACACACTTGCACGCGCCCGCGGCATGTCCGGAATAGTATTTTATAAGTGGCCATAAAATATTCTCGGAATGGGATGAAAGTTGGCATGCAGTGTTGTTTTATTGTCAGTAGACCGCCTGTCAAGTTTCATCGCATTCGGAGCC
Organism: Triticum urartu; assembly: GCF_003073215.2. NCBI lineage: Eukaryota > Viridiplantae > Streptophyta > Magnoliopsida > Poales > Poaceae > Triticum > Triticum urartu. Next base: position 163,536,822 of record NC_053025.1, read on the forward strand.
GTTTGATGCCCAACGATTAAATATAGCGGCAATATAGCCGGTCTAACGTCGGACGTTTTCGGTCTCCGGAAACAGTCGCCGGGCCTTCCTCTCTTCTCTTCTCTCAGCTCGAGACCGTCTACACAGCCCACTACCTACCGCCAGATCCAACCTAAGCTCTCTCGTCAACCCGCGGTCCTCCTCGCGCGCGCGTCCGATAGCTGTCCCGAACCCGACCCGGACTGTCGCCACCGTTGGGTCCGGATCATCCCCAAACATCTACAAAATATCTCCGTTTTCTTATTTGGGCGCCCTAGCCTATTTATCCGGGACCGTCCGATTTTGATCGAGTGATCCAAATTTCCCTGTTTTCTCTATTTATAGTCCAACCTCATATCTAATCTAGACTAACCCTAAAACCTAGGAGGTTTGTCCCATCCCTTCGCCGCCGCCACTTGTCCTCGGAATCCTCCCCGATCACATTGTCCAACCACACACAGCCAAGGCTCCACCTTCTCGATCCCCATCAAGCCTCCACCAATCCATCCAACTGCTTCGGCCCGAGAGCCTCGCTCGACCCCGAGCGCCACAATCGGCCGGCGACCTCGTCGGAGTTCTACCGGAACCACCAGGCCAGATCCTCGTGGCCCTCTTTTTCCGTTCCCTCGTCCCTGCAAATATCTCTTCCTAATCCCTCATCTCTCTGTACCTGAACAGGAGACCAGCGCCATGGAAGCCTCCCGATGGACCCCGGCCTCCTCTTCGCCTCGTCGGTGCACGCCATAAGGTCGCCGTCACGTTTTTCTCCTCCTCCTTTCCCTTTATTTTTCTCTCTCGTGCTCTCTCTCTAATCCTTCTCTCTCTCCATGCGTTTGCCTTCTCTGCCAGGATCCGCCTCAAGCGATGGCCAGCCTGAGCCGCCCTTCTCCCTCCGCCTTGCCCGCTCGCCGGAGCTCGTGCACTGCTCTACGTCGTGCCGCCGTGCCTGCTGGCCCTGTCGTGCTGCTCGGCTTCTCCCAGTCGCCCGTTGACCGAGAGCATGATCATCTCGAGCTGGTCCCCTGCCTCCTCGTCAGTCACGTCGTCGGTGGCCAAGGCCACCAGGACCCCCCCCCTCAATGGTGCAACGTCGCCGGCCACTTCTCCGAGCAGAGCTGCCGGATCCAGCCGTCGCCTGCGTCCGCCTCGTCCTCCATCGCCTGGAGCCGCTAGAACCGCGTCAAGTCCCATCGTCGTGCCCCTGTTCGCCTGCCCGGAGCCCCGCGTCCGCGCCTCTGTCCGGCCATCCACATCGCCGGTGCACTCAGCAGATGAGCCCGGCCGCGCCAGAGTCCATCACCTGCTCGCCGCTGTTCTGCTTCACGCTGTGCCGCCATGCCCGGTGTGCCCTGTCGAGCTACTCTGCTTCGCCCGCTCAAACCCCTTGACCGCGCTACGGCTGCGAGCGACCGCCAGTGGGCTTCCCAGATCCAGCCGGCCCAGTGCCTCCCTTGCCAGCCCCTCTCCTCACCGACTGGGCTTGGCCCATGGTGAGAACACCCCTGGCGCCCCACCCTTTTTTTCCTGTTGTTGGGCCAGCAGATCCGGCCCAGTATCTATTTTTTGAGGATCTGCGAATTTAGCTATTATCCCAGGTTTTGCAGTTTTATAGAAAACCCCTTACACAACATGCATATAATAACTCACAAACGGTGCATCATTTTAAAACAAACTTTATATGAAAGATGCTTAGAATTTTGTGAAGTTTCATAATATGTCATTTCCATACATGTTCAAAATGTTTAAAATGCTGTTTTTTTAAATTTGCTTAAATAACTTGCTAAAATGCTTTAATTCATAACTAAATAACAGTAGCTCCAAACCTAACAAACTTTATATGTAAATGGGGTAGAAAAATGCATAGTTTAACTTGGTGGCATCACTTTGCTTGTTTAACAAATCTAAAATATGGTTTAGGATAGAACAGTACCAAATCCTTAAATTGCACATGGGGATTTTTCCGGACTTGTTGTTTGTTGTTCCAGCCTCATTTAAACTTGACTAGATAGGTAGTTTTACTTTGCTTCACCCTCTTGCCATGTTTAACAACATTTAATATTGTTGGGTACATAAACGAGATCGAACAAAATAACTTGAATGTGGTGTTTCGTCAATATGCAACGGGGTTGCATGTTGAGCTCCACTTAATTTGTAGGATTGTTTGTGCATTTTGCCATGCCATGCTTCATTTAACCGGACATGCATCATACTTGACTGTGCATCATGCCATGTTTATGTGATGGTTGTTTAGTATGTTGTCTGCTTTCTTTCCGGTGTACTTCTTCTCAGTAATCCGGTAACGTCGTGTTGTGAGGATTCGTTCGACTACGTCCGTGTGTCTTCTTCGTGGGCTCGTCCTTCTTCCTTGTGGGATCTCAGGCAAGATGACCATACCATCGAAATCACTTCTATCTTTGCTTGCTAGATGCTCGCTCTTTTGCTATGCCTATGTTGCGATACCTACCACTTGCTTATCATGCCTCCCATATGGTTAAGCCAAGGCTCTAACCACCTTGTCCTAGCAAACCGTTGTTTGGCTACGTTACCGCTTTGCTGAGCCCCTCTTATAGTGTTGCTAGTTGCAGGTGAAGATTGGAGTTTGCTCCTTGTTGGAACATGATTATTGTTGGGATATCACAATATCTCTTATTTAATTAATGCATCTATATACTTGGTAAAGGGTGGAAGTCTCGGCCTTATGCCTGGTGTTTTGTTCCAGTGTTTTGTTCCACTCTTGCCACCCTAGTTTCCGTCATATCGGTGTTATGTTCCCGGATTTTGCGTTCCTTACAGCGGTTGGGTTATAATGGGAACCCCTTGACAGTTCGCCTTGAATAAAACTCCTCCAGCAGCCCAACCATTGGTTTTACCATTCGCACCTAGCCTTTTCTTTTCCTTGGGAGTCGCGCTCCTGAGGGTCATCATTATTCCCTCCCCCGGGCCAGTGCTCCTCTGAGTGTTGGTCCAAACTAGAGCCCCTTGCAGCGCCACCTCGGGGAAACTCGAGGGCTGGTTTTAGTTGTACGGACTGCTCATCTGAGTGTGCCCTGAGAACGAGATATGTGCAGCTCCTATCGGGATTTGTCGGCACATTCGGGCGGTGTTTGGACTTGTTTTACCATTGTCGAGGATGTCTTGTAACCATGTCTTGTAACCTGGATGCCGAGCCTGATCGGAATGTCTTGGGAGAAGGAATATCCTTCGTTGACCGTGAGAGCTTGTGATGGGCTAAGTTGGGACACCCCCGTAGGGATTTGAACTTTCAAAATCCGTGCCCGCGGTTATGGGCAGATGGGAATTTGTTAATGTCCAGTTGTAGAAAACCTGAAACTTACTTAATTAAAATGCACCAACCACGTGTGTTACCGTGATGGTCTCTTCTCGGCGGAGTCCGGGAAGCGAACACGGTGTTGGAGTAATGCTTGACATAGGTTGTTCTAGGATCACTTCTTGATCATAGTTGTTCGACCGTGCTTTTGCCTTCTCTTCTCGCTCTCATTTGCGCATGTTAGCCACCAAATATGCTAGCCGCTTGTTGCAGCTCCACCTCATACCTTTTACCTTACCCATAAGCTTAAATAGTCTTGATCGCGAGGGTGTGACATTGCTGAGTCCCCGTGACTCACAGATACTTCCAAAACCAGCTTGCAGGTGCCGATGATACCGTGCAGGTGACGCAACCAAGCTCAAGGAGGAGCTCGATGAAGATCGTGTTCGTTATGTTCCGTTTCCAGTTGATCAGTACTGGAGCCCAGTTGGGACGATCGGGGATCTGTAGCATTTGGGGTAGTCTTCTTTTATTTTGGTTCCGTAGTCAGACCTTGAGTGTATTTGGTTGATGTAATGCTTTATTCATGTACTGTGTGAAGTGGCGATTGTAAGCCAACTATGTATCCTTTTCCCTTATGTATTACATGGGTTGTGTGAAGATTACCTCACTTGCGACATTGCTTTCAATGCGGTTATGCCTCTAAGTCGTGCTTCGACACGTGGGAGATATAGCCGCATTGAGGGTGTTGCATTATGTGCCCGTAGATTTCATTGTTCTTGATATAGATTGCAATCCTTCTTGCCCTATTATTCTTGGTAGACCTTCCCTTAGAACGGTTGGTGCGACTATTGATATGAAGGAAGGGAATATTAGATTTCAATTTCCATTAAAAAAGGACATGGAACACTTTCCAAGAAAGAAAATAAAATTACCATATGAAACTATCATGAGAGCCACTTATGGATTGCCTACCAAAGATGGCAATACCTAGATCTATTCTTGCTCGTTATGCCTAGCTAGGGGCATTAAACGATAACGCTTGTTGGGAGGCAACCCAACTTTATTTTTATTCTTGCTATTTGCTCCTGTTTAGTAATAAATAAATTATTTAGCCTCTGTTTAGTTTGTGTTTTTTGTGTTCAATTAGTGTTTGTGCCAAGTAGAACCGTTGGGAAGACTTGGGGAAAGTCTTGTTGAACTTGCTGTAAAAAACAAAAACTTTAGCGCTCACGAGAACTGCTGTCATTTTTATTTGAAGAGTGCTATTTAGTTAATTCTTTTTGCATATGATTAATAGATAAATTACTCACGTCCAGAAATTTATTTTAGAATTTTTGGGGTTCCAGATCTTGCACTAGCTACAGATTACTACAGACTGTTCTGTTTTTGACAGATTCTATTTTTCGTGTGTTGTTTGCTTATTTTGATGAATCTATGGCTAGTAAAATAGTTGATAATCCATAGAGAAGTTGGAATACAGTAGGTTTAACACCAATATAAATAAAGAATGAGTTCATTACAGTACCTTGAAGTGGTATTTTTTTTCTTTCGCTAACGGAGCTCACGAGTTTTCTATCTTGAGTTTTGTGTTGTGAAGTTTTCAAGTTTTGGGTGAATTCTTTTGATGGATCATGGAACAAGGAATGGCAAGAGCCTAAGCTTGGGGATACCTATGGCACCCCCAAGATATTCCAAGGACACCAAAAAGTTAAAGCTTGGGGATGCCCCGGAAGGCATCCCCTCTTTTCGTCCACTTCCATCGGTAATTTACTTGGAGCTATATTTTTATTCACCAACATGATATGTGTTTTGCTTGGAGCGTCTTGTATAATTTGTGTCTTTGTTTGCTAGTATACCACAATCATCCTTGCTGTACACACCTTTTGAGAGAGCCATACATGAATTAAAATTTGATAGAATACTCTATGTGCTTCACTTATATCCTTTGAGCTAGATAATTTTGCTCTATGTGCTTCACTTAGATCTTTTGGAGCACGGTGGTGGATTCGTTTTAAAGAAACTATTGATCTCTCATGCTTCACTTAAATTAATTTGAGAGTATCTTAATAGCATGGTAATTTGCCTAATAATAATATGCTTGGTATTCAAGATTTGTGAAACTTTCTTTTGAGTGTGTTGAATACTAAGAAAAGATTGAAGCATGATAATTGTTTTGAGATATGGAGGTGATAATATTAAAGTCATGCTAGTTGAGTAGTTGTGAATTTAAAGAATACTTGTGTTGAAGTTTGTGATTCCCGTAGCATGCACGTATGGTGAACCATTATGTGATGAAGTCGGAGCATGATTTATTTATTGATTGTCTTCCTTATGAGTGGCGGTCGGGGACGAGCGATGGTCTTTTCCTACCAATCTATCCCCCTAGGAGCATGCGCGTAGTACTTTGCTTTGATAACTTCTAGATTTTTGCAATAAGTATATGAGTTCTTTATGACTAATGTTGAGTCCATGGATTATACGCACTCTCACCCTTCCACCTTTGCTAGCCTCTCTAATACCGCGCACCTTTCGCCGGTATCATACACCTACCATATACCTTCCTCAAAACAGCCACCATACCTACCTATTATGGCATTTCCATAGCCATTCCGAGATATATTGCCATGCAACTTTCCACCATCTAGTTCATCATGACACATCCATCATCGTCATATTGCTTAGCATGATCATGTAGTTGACATAGTATTTGTGGCAAAGCCACCGTTCATAATTCTTTCATACTTGTCACTCCTGATTCATTACATATCCCGGTACACCGCCGGAGGCATTCATATAGAGTCATACTTTGTTTTAGTATCGAGTTGTAATCATTGAGTTGTAAATAAATAGAAGTGTGATGATCATCATTCAATAGAGCATTGTCCCAATAAAAAAATAGAAAGGCCAAAAAAGAAGGCCCAAAAAATAATAATAAATAAATAAAAAAGGGGCAATGCTACTATCCTTTTTCCACACTTGTGCTTCAAAGTAGCACTATGATATAGCAAGTCTCATATATTGTGCTTCAAAGTAGCACCATGTTCTTCATATAGAGAGTCTCATATGTTGTCACTTCCATATACTAGTGGGAATTTTACGTTATAGAACTTGGCTTGTATATTCCAATGATGGCTTCCTCAAATTGCCCTAGGTCTTCGTGAGCAAGCAAGTTGGATGCACACCCACTTAGTTTCTTTTTGAGCTTTCATATACTTATAGCTCTAGTGCATCCGTTGCATGGCAATCCCTACTCACTC